>NC_133327.1:210520241-210777741 GCF_042186555.1 Aquarana catesbeiana
GGGAAAGGGGGGGAGGGGGAAAGGGGGGGGGGGGGAGGGGAGAGGAAGAGGGAAGGAAGAGGGACAGGAAAGGGGGAAAAAGGGGGGGGGGAAAGGGAGGGGATTTGGAAAAACAAGACAGCAGAGGGAAAAGGGGAAGGAAGAAATTCCAGAATTAAGAGGGGGGAAAAAGCTGGGCCGTCCTGCGGTCTGGTTTCTTCCTCATCCCGGGGGCTGCGACACGCTTTGCGGGCGTCCCCCCTCCCCCGCCGTCTATCAACGGCCTGGGGGGGGCGGATGTGCTGCCAATACGTGTCGGTGTCACGCTCCACTTGCTGTGCGCGAGGCGCCGTTCTGACGCCATCGCGCACGGGGCTGTGTTTACCATACTCGTGGGCTATGGGAGGGCTTGCCGCGTACCGCTGGCCGGAAACGGCCAATCGGTGCCTGGCGCGCCTCCCCCCACCCCACGGCGTGACATTGGTGGACATCACCGCGGCGGGCTATTTAGGGGCGCTTCTCGGGTGGTCATGACAATCGAGGCTTCCCACACACTACCCAACACTTGGTTTGCTTTTCCATTGGTCATTCTGGTTCCCTTCATTGGGCTCCTCCGAAACACAAGGTAATTGGCACCTCTCATTGTTTTATCACTACTTTTGTCCGGCTCCACTTCCCTCATCCACCCACCCCACACCACCCCTCTTTGTCACTTCACTTTCCTTGTCCCCTCAACCTCCTCACCACCCCTCTCTTTCCCTTCCCCCCTTTCCCCCTTCCCTCTGTTCTTCTCTCCCTCCCCCTCCCCCCTTTCTTCTTTCCCTCCCCTCTCCTCGTCTTATCCCCCCTGTTCCGCCCCCCCGTTTTTACCTCCCCTCCTTCCCCCCCCCCCTCCTCCTTTTTCCCTTTTTCCCCCCTCTTAATTCTGGAATTTCTTCCTTCCCCTTTTCCCTCTGCTGTCTTGTTTTTCCAAATCCCCTCCCTTTCCCCCCCCCCTTTTTCCCCCTTTCCTGCCCCTCTTCCTTCCCTCTTCCTCTCCCCTCCCCCCCTCCCCCCTTTCCCCTCCCCCCTTTCATTCCCTTCTCACCATTGTCCCTTCACCCCCAGAATGTCCTCGGTTGCATGCCTGCCGTGAGTGCCGCCCATCCCCTGCCCGCGTTGCTGTCCACCTCAGCTCCCGGTGTGGGATTGTTCCCCGGACCGTCTGTGGGGCCTCGCCGCCACTCCTTCAACGGGCCCATCCTGAGTAAGTAAGCATTGGTTATGGGGGTTCCAGGTGTACCCCTAAACCGTGCCCTCATATGTGTACTGGTTTTCATTTGTCTAACTTTCTAACAAAAATTCCTTAATTTTTATAGTAACTACACGCACCTGCTCCTGATGAGTGGCAGAAGCCACGAAACGCGTAGAGCTTCTGAGTGACGTGTTTCCACTAGTGTTACAAGAACTTCAAGTTAATTACGTATTCTGTACCCCTACAGGCTAGTGAGACCATAGGTCCTGCAGGCTATATCTTTTCTTATCAATGGCATACATCTGTATTTTATGGTGAACATGGGAATTTTAAAAATATATTTACTAAATATTTTTACCTTTTGATATGACCTATTTATTATCAATGTAGAGTCATCATTGTGAATTATGCATACCCTTAATGTTACCAGCATATTCATTATGAATTGTGCTTAATAGTCTCAATACCTTTGTATGTTTAATTACCTGTGCTATTTTGAATTTGTATGTATTATGCAATGTACAATAAAATTCCTTTATTATTCACCCTATCATTCTTTGGGCTGTCATATGCTTCACACAAAGTCCCACACCCCTGGTATATGGTTATAATGGAATGAGACAGGGATGCACGCATAACATTGTTATTTGTGTTATCTCTAGAACCTCTCCTAGCGATGATCCGGGCAAATCAAGATATTCAGGGCATAGAGATATCAGGGCTAGAACATAAGGTATGTTAGGTTTTATGTATCTAAACCAAGACAGACGCTACCTAATATTCTAATGGAGCTGAAAAGATATGGGGAAATCTCAAATTTAAAGGTCAATGTAGAGAAGTACGAAGTATTGAACATCTCTGTCCCCCAAGTGGAACTTAGGGCCCTTAGACCCCTGAATCCTTTTGAATGGAAA
Organism: Aquarana catesbeiana; assembly: GCF_042186555.1. Taxonomy (NCBI): domain Eukaryota; kingdom Metazoa; phylum Chordata; class Amphibia; order Anura; family Ranidae; genus Aquarana; species Aquarana catesbeiana. Next base: position 210,522,369 of record NC_133327.1, read on the forward strand.
CAAAGGGGCTTAAAATATTTAGGTATCAATTTGCCTGTGTCAGTTACAGACTTATATCAGGATAATTATATACCTCTTCTCAATGAAATTAAGCAAGAATTGAACGGTTATCCTTCCGGCAGGCTCTCCTGGCTGGGCAGGATAAATGTGATTAAAATGGTGACACTTCCGAAAGCTCTGTGTATTTTCCAGGCCATCCCAATAAACATACCGAGGGCTTATTTTAAAACCCTTAAATCATTGTTAAAGAGATTCATCCAAAAACATAGGGCCCCCCACGTTGCATATAAAATGCTTGTAAGATTTAAGTCAACTGGGGGACTGTCTCTACCAGACTTTGAGAATTACCACAAAGCAGCAGTTCTGGTGAGAATAATTGAGTGGACGCATAGTGCCCTTTTTAAAAATTGGGTTCAGTTGGAGGAAATTGTTAGTATAACATCTTTAGGCCAGACTATCTGACGAGACAGCACAGAGGTTTATCTAAGGATTTACCCTTAATTACAGTATAAACCTTAAGAGCCTGTGATAACCTCTATAAAAATATGAAATGGCAGTATAATAGCCACTTATTGCCCCTTACAGGTACAAACTACTTCCCGACGGGGGAAAGAGAATACAACCTTTTTAAATTGGACACTTTCAGAGTGTTTGAGATTAAAGGAGTTGTAAAGGCAAAAGGTTTTTTATCTTAATGCATAGCTATGCATTAAGATAAAAAAACCTATTATGTGTAGCAGGCCCCCCACCACCCCCTAATACTTACCCTGAGCCCCTTCTCTATCCAGCAATGTTCACAATTCCCCCAGCTGTCCAGGACTCTCCTCCTGACCATTGGCTCCCACGGCTGTCAATCAAAGTCAGATAAATCAGAGGAGAGAGGGAGCGGGGCTGGGGCTCCATGTCTGACTCGGCTCAGGTGCCCCCATAGATAGCTGCTGGTCTATAGGGGCACTCATCAGGAGGGAGGGACCAGAAGCAGTGAAGAGGGGCCCGAGAAGAGGAGGGTCCGGGTTGCTCTGTGCAAATCCACTGCAACAGAGCAGGTAAGTATAACATGTTTGTTATTTTTTTTTTAAGAAAGACTGTACAATCACTATAAAGGTTGTCTTGAATGGGAATGTCCTTTGTTCACTACCAGAACTAAGAGATGGGTATGGATTCCTGGAGATATGGGCAACTCCAGCATTTTGTGAACTCTTTGCCAAAACCCCTCCGTTCAATCCGTGAACTCAACCCATTGGAGAGACTTATAGACCAGGGAGGGATAACTAGACATGGCATTTCAAACTTTTATAAGATGATGATTTCATTCGTGGAACCTGGGACTTCATTTCTCTTGAATAGATGGAAGCATGAATTAAATCTACCTATCCCTGAAGCTTTAAAGTCTAATGTATAGATTATGCACATTATACCTCAATAGATATGATGATCAAAGAAATGAACTAGAAACTTTTGACTAGGTGGAATTTTGTTCCATCCAAATGACACAAGATCAACTCAGCACTGTCATCTGAGTGTTGGAAAGAATGTGGGGGCGGGGAAATGCATGCCCATATTTGGTGGCACTGTCCTAAGATCCAGCTATACTGGGAAAAAGTTGTAAGCCTAATTAAGATGATTAGAAACTCCGAAATTGAATAAGACCCCTGGCAATGTTTATTTCACGCTACAAGCGAGACAAGGAAAAAATAAAAAATGTCTATCATTCCATTCCCTCTGAAAGCAGCAAAAGTATGGACCTCAAAATATTGGAAACCAAAGAAAATACTATGTTGGAAGTATTTAGATAGGTAGATAGGAACCAAGGATTAGGTAGAAAAGCCTGGAAACCCTTAGGGTTTGTTTCTTTTTTCTTTTTTTTTTTTGGGGGGGGGGGGGACGGTTTAGAGTTTTTTGTATTTAAATGTGGGATGCCTCCACTTCTAATGTTGCCTCTTTTTTTTTATTTGGGGAAGAATTATCAATATGATATATATGACTATTATGACAAGGTTCTAGGAGATACACTTTTTATATATGTTTGTGATGATATTTATGGTGAAGCTGAATGTTTTTTGTATTGAATTTCTGTTGTGTTAGTTCACTGAATGAATACTGACTTGGCTTTTTTATGGTGAAATATTATGTTTTGTTATCTTTTGCTAAAAGGAATAAAAAGAATTTAAACACAGAGAAAAACACTTTACAGTAGTTGCTACCAAGTAGTAAAATACTTAATTTAGTAATGCGTAGGGATGGGTGAATATGCCCAAGTTCAATTTGTGCAAGGGGAAGTGTCACCGAATTCTGTTTGTAATTTTGTGAAACTCAGACTTAGTAGCGAGTCCCATCGAAATCAATGGGGGTAAATATTGATACTGAATTCTGGTCATTTTAAAAGTCTAATAGGCAAGCTATAGTAATAACAAGATCCATGAAATCGGACACTGCCAAAGGGATTCTGTGCCAATGCCAAAGGAAAAAAGAAAAATGAGAGCGGACAGGGTTCTGTTTATGTGGCTTCGAGGACTACATAAAAATGCACAATTCTTTCAAGTAACATGTTTGGGGGATGCTTTAATCACTTGACCTCTGGAAGATTTTACCCACTTCATGAACATACCATCATTTTTTGCTATTTAGCACTGCGCTACTTTAACTGGTAATTGCATGGTCATGCAGTGCTGTACCCAAACAAAATGTATATAACTTCTTTACACACAAATAGAGCTTAGTAGTGTTTGATTATCACTAGGTTTGGATGTATAAGTGGGACTTTTTTATAGGCCTTGTGTGTGGTGTTTTATTTTACTTGCATTTTTTGGTGTGAAAATTTAGGGGTGATATGAACTCATTTACATTTGGAGCAATATCTGGAGGCCCTAATACTTTAAAACAGCGCTTCTACATTTCCCCCACCTGCAGACACCCACAAACACTGTGGTAGGTTGTGGGGAAGGGGCCCTTGTCCTCATCAACATTCTTTGCTAGGGGCCTGGTACAGTTCAAGAGGTGGGAGCCACATGCTTGCCCTCCTCCTTTACTGGCCAACTAGGCTGCATGCTAGGGTGTGATATGAATTTTGGGTGGAGCGATCTTTTTTTTGCGGGGCCACATGCTTGCCCTCCTCCTTTACTGGCCAACTAAGCAGCATGCTGGGGTCTGATATGAATTTTGGGTGGAGCGATCTTTTTTTTGAGGGGTTCTCCCTTAAAATTAATTCCAGACCTTCATGCTTTTTTGGGAGGACACAATGCTGTTTTTTTTTTCTGTGTGGGATCCCCCATCAATATCTATACCAGACTCTCATCTAGGATAAGGGTTTGGTATAAATCAAGGGAATCCCCAGCTGCTTTTTTTTTTACAAATAGAAGGAAGCAGCAAGAAGCTTTTGCCATCAATTAAAACTGCATTTTTTTTTTTTTTGTAGATGTCAATTTTTTCAAGGTTCTATACACTGTGCAAGTTAAGGGCATTCTTCAGGCATGTTATTGAAAGGAATTTAGCATTTTTACTTTTTCACTGTAAGTGATAATAAAATCGCTCTTTCCCACCAAACAGATTTTTGCTTTGATTGTTCCCCAGGGCAGTGCCCAGCCCCCAATGCCATATGTTTAATAATCCCTTGCTTATTAGCCTAGAACATGGCAAATACTGAATTTGAATAGTCAACTCCTATTGATTTTTATGGGGTTCAGATTTGAGCCAATCAGGAGAGAGAGAAGGCAGGGTCGAACCCAGGCTCTGTGTCTAAATGGACACAGGGAGATGTAACTTGGCTCGGGTGCCCCCATAGCAAGCTGATTGCTGTGGGAGCACTTGACAGGAAGGAGGGGCCAGGAGAGCCGAAGGGGGACCCAAGAAGAGGAGGATCTGGGCTGCCATGTGGATATCCACTGCACACACAGGTAAGTATGACATGTTTTTTATTTTTAGAGAAAGAAAAAACAAGACTTTACAATCACTTTAAGTCTGGTAAATGTCCACAGTATTTAGCTGGGACCGAAAATGTAGAACCTGCTGGTAACCACAAACCTGAACCCCATCTGAGCATGCTCAGATCACCATCTTGGAAAAAGGCAAGCCAGAAAAGCCACAGCGGCCGCATCACTTCCTGCCTTTCATGCTCAGAGTGTACTTGCACTGCTGCAGCCATGTTGGAAATGGAAAGCGCCCACAACACAGACAGGTGCAGGAAAGCACTGACAAACTGGGAAAAGAAGTGAAAAGCATATGGAAAACAAGGGGAAAATGCTTCCACTTATGTCAAAGCTTGTTTAAAGCTTTCTTTCACAGGCTTGCACCACCAGAATGTGGCTCCAACCATATATCTCATTTAGAGGCTGTTCAGGAAGGATTTCCACCCAGGAGAGGCTGAACCTGGCTGGGGCAACGAATGGTAAGGGATACCTTGCGACTCCAGTCCTGATCAGGTGAGGACAAAAAGGAGAATATTGCGAGCTGGGTCTGTCTTTGATTTATAGTTAACCAGCTCTATCAGGTTGTGGGGAGGGGAGCCACAACCATTGTATGCGGCCATGATGCACCAGGAAATAGTATTTATACACAGATCATGTTTTTTATAAGAGAGTTCTGATAAGAATTACTGCTCTATGAACACTTTGTGAAACTGTAATGATCACAAAAGGGATAGTTGTAAAGTGTATATCAAGCAAAATGTTTTGTTTTTTTGGATAGAGTTTTCGATAGAGTGAAACGAGGTTAGAAGCCCTGTAGGATTTTTACTGCTGTCCAAGTTAAACCGTTTCCCTCACTTCTTTTCCTGCTAGCAGTATTTTACCAGATATTAAGGGAATTCTCAAAGAGCATCACGGGCAGAAATAGAATGCTTTTTTAGTTAAGTAGAGGAAGACTAGAACCCCTGTTGAGTTTCTATTTCTATCTGTGTCCCTGCTGCAGATTTCCCCCCACTTCCTCTCTGGTAAAGCGGTCTCAGTGGGACAGAAAATCTCAATTATAAATCTCAGGTTACATTTCATATTGATGGGACCAGGGCATCACATCCCTGAATTCATACATAGAACACATTTCCTTCCTTTTAATGTTAGGACTTTTAAAGTGCCATATATAAACATAAGTTCATATATTGAAATATTACATATGCTATTTTATTTAATACCAAAGGCTAGAAACATGTATATAATATACACAAACAATTTATGCAAGTATACCTATGATTTAGGGGCACAACATAACGTTTTTTTGCCTGGGTTGATTTGTGTGACCAGTACAGTAGGTAAATATGCCTATTTACAGAAGAAACAATGTACAGGTTATAAAGTGGGTGTTGAATATATTTGAGTAACCATTATGAACAGATGTCTCCAACAGCCACTGGAAGTGGTATCTTCTGTATAAAAATGAGGTTCTGGTGAGAGAATGCTAGGAAAGCATAAGTGGTAGGTACAGTAATTATATAGTATAACGTGTTATGATAGTTCATCCAGGGATATATAGGCTTTATGCCACTCTCAGAGGTATTATTCGGAAAACTATATGATTCTGGTATAAGCTTACATAAAAGCCTTAGAGCTCATCACAGGGGAAGTTTCATGGCTACTGTGGAGCGATGCCTATGATACAATAGGCTATATCAGCCCTCAAAAGAAGTTTAGCACAGAAACAAGGTGTTGTAAACATTAACTGATACCTATAAGATTATTTACATCAAGCTTGTCTTTTTTACATACTTCTAAAATAATGAAACTACTGTTCCTTTAAGTGTAATTTTCTAATGAGTACTCTGCTTTCATACAATTATTAAAAAAAAAAAAAAAGAGTATGCCGGTCATTTACTAGTAAACCACTTCTGTCTATTGCATATGTCACTTTTATGCTAATACTTAGAATAACTCTTGTTATACAACTGGTAACAGTTTCTTACCAGACCTTAGCATTACTTACATATGGAATCTGGGCTGCCACCATGTCCTTATACAGTTGTTCTATTTCACTGTCACTCTTATATCCATAGCGGCATAATTGGAAACCAAGAGACCAATAAGCTGGCATTACAGGGCGTCCTATGAGCTTAAAAAAAAAAAAAAAAAAAGTTAGAACCTTACTTGGATAAAGAGCCATACAAATAATTATTAGGTTTTTACTCTTACTTTAGTGTACTGCTGAACTACACTTTCTGGAGTTGTACCCAGTATGATGAAAAAGTCTAAAATTCCACCAATTGTACGATATGTTATAGCTGGGGTTGGCTGCAGCGTCACATCTGAAAAATATAATATTCATTTGCAAATTAGTCATGAAATGGAAACAATATTAGGACAGATTTTAATATGCCATGTGGAGAAAAGCATGTCAGCTGTTTGATCATTATATATACCAACCTATATGGTCCATATGTGAAAGAGTCTATCTTTCTGATATGTGACATGACTTTATTTATCAACTGAAATTATCTGAACCCCATGTACGTAGCAATGATCAATTATTCAGGTCTAAATCACCCAAAGGCTAACCTTCGTGTATGTGTATGTCTGAGAAAAATATTGGCTCAGTTTTAAAATGTAAAGCACAACCGGAAAACTGATAATTTTGTATGGGTAATATGTTTCAAAATCAGAATTCTCTCTTGTGACTATGTTTTTCTGAACTAAAATGTGGAAACCCTATTTCTTGATTATTTTCTTTTGATTTATATGCATTTCTAAACAATAGTAACAAACTCTAAGCATGGGATATTTGTTTTACATAGCTGCAAAAGGAAGAAAACATCTACTACAGGATATAGGAAGTGAGTATCAAATTTACCCATTGCATTGCTGTTAAGTAAGAACACTCCATAAGCATTTCCATCTTCTTCAATTCCCATGTAGAAGGGATGAACTCCATATGAATTATGTTTGTACTGAAAACATAAGCATCAGAAGTCAAGTATGTGATATATAATTATCCAATAAAATACACAATAAATGTACTTCCCTTCACATTAATAAATATAGGGAGAAAGAGAGCGCACGGCCGTCCTAGTGTGCTAACGTTTATTTAAAATCTTGTCTAAAAACAAAAAGTTGCACTCACAAATGTAGACTTGGTAATCACAGTTACACCAACATCTGGGCCTCCGGCCTGTTACAAGGACTGAGCTCCCAGACTCAAAGAGTAGGGATGGATGATGTAAAATCCTGGACAGTACAAGGAGCTGCGCATGCGTCTGGACCAACCTGCATGACGTCAATCCCAGCTGCTATAGGAGGTAGTAACGGGTGGATCGTCTCCCCAGGCCGTTGCTATGATAACATGTTTTGGAGGCTCAGCCTCCTTCTTCAGGTCACACCCTTTCTCTCCTTCACCACATTATATATGGGATCCAAACCCCTCCCTGGAAAAGATCTTAAAGGAACCAGGTCGGGAGTATGGAGTTCACATAACATTAATATTAAAAAGGGAAGAGTAACCAGCAACCTACCATAAGATACATTATTCATTAAAGATTAATAATTAAAATAATCATAAATACTGCATTAAAAATTAAGATCATAACTGCAGTAATATTATTAACAGTACAACTCATATTGAGAAAAATCACATTGAGAAAAAACACATTAGAAAAAACACATTTGATCTCTACACTCATCTATAATCAACTAATATTTAAAAAAAAATTGTATTTATTTTTATATTAATTTAAAAAGAAAATTATTGTTATTTAGGATTACAATAATAATTTAATTTTAATTAATTTCAATTTATTTTGAAATTAAAGGACCAGAACTTTTCACTTTTGTATAACACTTTTTTTTTTTTTTTTCCATAATAATTTTTATTGAAAGAAAAAATATGCAAGGTAGTAGCTTGTACAATAACATGGGTATTATATAGAAATTTTGTCACAATATTCTCAAATATAAGTATATTACATAAATACAAACATGTAAATGTCAATTCAGGATTTCAATTCGTTTTTGACAAACCCGTGTGACTCTATACGTAACCTTTGATGGGGTGTTCAGAGGGATTATTATGACCCCTTTATTAATTTAGGGATCTTAAGTAGGAAATGAGGGAAGGGGGAAAAAAGGAAGTGTGTAGGGGATAGGGAGGAAGAATAGAGAGGTGTGGGAACGGGGGAAAAGAATGGCGGGTTGGGTGGGGGAGAGATAGTGAAGTTTTGACGGGTGGGCAGCGACAGAAGTCGCGGTCCATCCGGTCCCCTCTATAGGGCATTGTCACCCCGACCTGACCTGAACTGTTTTTAATTCTTGATGGTCTAATCAAAAGAATATTCAGGAGCTATACATGCTATAGCGTTGAGATAATTTGAAATGTGTCCAACAGGCCCATGTGGTCGTAAATTTTTGGATTCGTTCTTGTGAAATGTGCACCAGCTCCTCCATCTCCTCTATCTTAGAGATCCTCCGGAAACCATTCCCCAATCGTGGGGGTGGAGGTGGATCTCCAATGTGTCGGGATACATAATCTAGCTGCGTTCACCAGGTGCATTGCTAATGATTTAAAGTACTCGTTTTTAGTCAGGTGAGTGTGATGTAGGAGATATTGGGCAGGGGAATAGGTCAGGGAGTATGTTGTGATATGTGAGATGAGGTCGTGGACTTCTTTCCAGAAAGGCTGTATGGAAACGCAGTTCCACCATATGTGCAGCATTGTGCCTTTTGCTGTCCCACATCTCCAGCAAGTGTCTGGGACAGTTGGAGAGAATTTATGTAGAAGTGACGGAGTCCTATACCAGCGTGTTTGAATTTTATAGCCATTCTCCTGAATGGCTACATTAAGAGAGCCCTTATGTATATATTCGTTGATACGAGACCAATCCTCCTCCGTGAAGGTCATCTGAAGATCTGTTTCCCATGCTGTATGTGCGGAGCCTGGAGTATAAGAGGTATCTGCTATAAGTGTGTTGTACATTTACAAGATTAGGTGTCTTTGTGGGGAGGATCTGGTGCAAAGTTCCTCAAAAGGAGTTAATTGTCTAGTCCAAGTCAGTGTCGTTCCTTGAGTTGATAGGAAGTGTCTGATCTGTCGGTATGTCCAAAAGGGGAAGGATTTGAGGAGGGACGAGTCAACTAGGTTTTCATATGATCTAGGGGTCTTGTCTACATAGAATTGATAGGCTAACATTCTGTTGTGTGGCCATGTCAGGTTTAGAAAGGATGATGAGAGCCCTGGGGTGAACTCAGGGTTGCCTCTCAATGGGGTTAAAGGGCCTGGTACAGAGGAGATTGACCTGATTTTAATTGTTCGTCTGAAGGAACTTAGCGACGCTGAGATAAGAGGATGCGTCAATATCTCCTGTGGTACTTGTCTTGGAGCGATCCAGGGGAGAGACTCCAGTGGAAGTTGAGAGATCGATTTCTCCAGGGTAACCCAAAGCTTACTCGGTGCATGGACATTCCAGTCCACGATTCGGGTAAGGTGGCTCGCTAGGGAGTATTTGTAGAGGTCTGGAAGCCCAATGCCTCCGTTAAGTCTTGGCCGCGTGAGCCTAGCGAATTTGATGCGTGGAGGGGAACCTTTCCATAGGAACAGTGTGCACATCTTCCTATATGCTGCAAAAAAGGATGTTGGAAGATGAATAGGTAGGCACTGAATAATATAAAGAAATCGTGGCAAGGTTATCATTTTTAAAAGAGCGGAGCGGCCAAACCAGGAGACATTAAGGTTCCCCCATTCTTTTAGGTCAAGTTGCGCTTTCTTTAAGACCTTAAGGAAATTGACCCTGTATATGTCCTCTAATTTAGTGGTGATTTGGATACCTAGGTAGGTTATTTCCTGTTGGTTCCATTGGAAGGGAAAGGAAGATTGGCAACGTTTACGTTCCTGTGTTGTAAGGGTGATTTTTAAGGCTTGGGATTTCGCATAATTAATCTTTAGATGTGATAAGGTTCCGAAATGCTCTATATCTTTAAGTAAATTAGGTATAGAGGTGGTTGGGGAGGTCAGGGAGAGTAGAATGTCATCTGCAAAGGCAGATACCTTATACTCCTTTCCTTGAATTGTCAGACCTGTGATATCGGAATTGTCTCTAAGTCTGTTAAGGAGAGGTTCCAAGGAGAGTACAAAAATTAATGGTGAAAGGGGGCAGCCTTGCCGCGTACCGTTTCTTATAGGGAAGGCGTCCGACAGGTGGCCATTTACTCTTACAGCTGCACTCGGGTTAGAGTACAGCGCTGAGATGTGGGATAACATGCGTGGGTGAAGGCCGATCCTCTTCAGGACCTCCCCCATATAATCCCAGGCCACGCTGTCGAACGCCTTCTCAGCATCCAAAGACAGAAAGAACCCTCGGGTTTTTGTGGTCGTGAGCCAGTGGTGGATATTTAATGCTCTAATGGTATTGTCCCTGGCCTCTCGTCCAGGGACAAAACCAACCTGATCTAACGAGATAAGGCTTGGCAAGAAAATGGACATTCTGTTGGCTAAGATTTTGGCGTAAATCTTGATGTCCACATTGAGTAGTGAAATAGGTCTGTAATTTTGTACTCGTGTAGTGTCCTTTCCCTCCTTAGGGATTACTGTTACGTGTGCCTCCAACATACGCCCCATGTTCATCGTGGGGTCCGCTAAAGAATTAAAAGTGGTTAACATTTTTGGAGCTAGGGACTGGACGAAGCATTTATAATATTGCAGAGTGAAGCCGTCTGGACCTGGACTTTTACCCAATTTCATCTGTCGTATGGCGATCTGTAGTTCTTCAGTTGAGAGGGGCTGTTCTAATTCTTCTGCTTGTGTTTGTGAGATTGGTTGTGGGCCATATTGGGTCAAGAAACTCTTTATAGCTTCCGTTCTGCGTAATGCTTGTTCGGAGTTTGAATTGGGGGTCTTAAGGTTATATAGACTTTTGTAGTATTGTTCAAATGCATGGGCTATATCTTCATTTTTAGATAGTGAAGTGCCCTGTTGGGTCTGTATGTGGTGAATTGTGTTAGACGGTCTAGAGGTACGTATTGCTCTGGCCAATAATCTACCGCACTTGTTGCCTTGTTCATAAAAGACTCTGTGGAGAACATACTGGCGTCTGGTGCGTTTACCTAGTTCTTCTAACAACGTTGAGCGTGAATGCATCGGTTCCTGCAATGTCTGTTGTGAGTGGGATTGTTTATGTGCGGTCTCCAGTCGCCTAATGTTGGCAATCAGGTTATCTATGGTGACCTGATGCAACTTTTTTACCTTCGCAGCCTGGGCCATCAGCTCCCCCCTGATCACACATTTGTGAGCTTCCCACAAAGTGGTTGGAGATATACCTGGGGTGGAGTTCTCCCTGAAATATGTGTCAATACTTGCTGTCAGGCGTGTGGTGAACTCTGCATCTTTTAATAGGGAGGAGTTAAGTCTCCATGTTTTTGTTTTGGTGGTCAAGTCTGGGAAGGTCAGAGTAACTGAGATAGGGTGGTGGTCAGAAAGGAACATAGGGTCGATCGTGGCCTGTGTGGGGTAGGTTAAGTCAGGTTGGGAAAGGAAAAGGTAGTCCAGTCTTGAGTATTTTTGAAAAGGGATGGAATAGAAGGTGTAGTCCTTCATGGAGGGGAACATTGTGCGCCATGTGTCATGCAGCGCTAGACCTTGAATTTGTAATTTAATTTGTCTTAGGGCTCGGTAGGATAGCGTTGAAGTTCCTGAGGAGGTATCAAGGTTTGGGTTGAGGGGTACATTGAAGTCACCTCCTAAGAGTACAATACTTTCTTTGAAGGAGATCAAAAGGTCGCACACTTTCCTAAAAAAAGATACTTGGTGTTCATTTGGAGAATATATGTTTGCCAATGTTATCGGCTTAGAAGCATAGGTACCTTTAATAAATACAAATCTACCCTCAGGATCCAGTAGGGAGTCTGAGAGCTTAAATGGGGCCTGTTTAGAAACAAGTATGGAAACTCTTTTTGTCTTAGCTATGGGATTAGTGGAATGGAAGGCAGTTTGGTAAATGTGATTGGAAATTTTTGGGATGGAGTTAGAGCGAAAATGAGTCTCCTGTAGGAAGATGAATTGGGCCTTTTGCTTGGTAAGGGAGGACAGGATCTGTGAGCGCTTTTCAGGTACATTAAGCCCTTTTGCGTTGAGAGAAACACACTTCAACGCTAGAGGAGCATAGTGAGGCATTTTCTTTTACTTTTTTTTTTTTTTTTTTGTAAATAAATGGATTTCGAAATAAAGATCAAGACCCGGGTGTTTATTTATCTTCTCTAAAGATTGTCAGTTCACGTCGGGGTGGTCCAGCCAGTAGCTGCGAAGTGTGTTGGGGTAGAGCTTGTGTGGAGTCCCGCCAGGGGTAAGAAAAGTTAGAGGGATAGGGAATCAGTGGGGGCAGATAAGGTATAGGGTGGAAAGAAATACCAGAGGTGGAAACGGAGGTACCAATCCACCTATAAAATAGAAAACTGGTTGGTCAGCAGACTAACTCTTAGTGCTGCTGCTGGGGGTTGGTGAGCGTGTCTGGGGTTCAACTCCTTGGCCATAGAGAGGAGTGTGAGTAGATAGTAGTGTAGGAGGGAACAGTGCAAGAACGAAAGTAAGAATGGGACAATTGCATCCTGTCAACAGTAAACTCAACATAACGTAAATATCCTGAGAGCCGGTGGGGAACAGATATAGGTCTTATATCTGGAGACTGAAAACTGAGAGAGATTCAGAACATAAGCTATACATAAACATAGATATCATGACTCATAAATCCATTCACTTGCCTCCCCATCTAGGTTTTATGGGGGTTTCACATCGTTATGCATGTGCATTCTAATCCCCCCCCCCCCTTCGAAGGTGTATAGGGTCATGTAACCGTAACTACCCATCTTAAAACTAGACAGTGATAATAGGGGTATGGGATATGGGATCACCCCATCTCCTGGGGTTTTCGGGGGTTACCTTCTTATTTATATTATACAAGCTTTTGTACTGATGATTCGTATTAACTCTATGACTTTATAGGGTTATAGCCCTATGAGCCCCCGAGGCATACTGTGCGGCTTCCTGTTCATGATTGTCAGGGTAGTAAGTAATATCCTAGAGTATTGTTCATTTAGTATGTCTCAGTGCCATTATCATCTACATTGAATGGCAGATAGAGGATAGTTGTGATTATAGAGAAAAAAAAGGGAGCTGCATGTGTCTGCCTCGGTGACTTCCAGTCATCATACGTATTCATATGTTAAGGGTATACTGAGATAGTTAGCGCATATATCCGTATGAAAGGGGGTTGGAGATCGGGGGATGAGGAAGGGAGGGAGGTATAAAATGGGGAGGGAGGAGGGGGAAGAGGGTCGGGAGAGAGGGTTGGGGTTAAAGGGAGGGAGGGGAAGGGGTGGGAGAAGGGAAAAAAGGGGGTAGGAGGGTCGGGTGAAGAGAGAGGGAGGTAATGGGGGAAAGGAAAAATGAGGGAGGGAAGGGTGAAGGTGTAGGTAGGAATAGGGGGGAGGACGAAGGTGTCCCTAGGGAGAAAAATGTTAAACCAGTTACTTTACTAATACAGATATACCGAGTCCCAGATATCTAAGAGCAGTGTATTTATGCATCTTACGGAAAAAGGTGTCTCCCAAGATGTTGATGAGTATGCAGTCGTTGAAAGACCCAGTGTATGGGAAGAGCCTCTGGTGTAAGATATGCTAGCTTCTTAACGTGCTAAGGAGCCTCAGTTGTCTTGGGGGAGGCAGGAGAGCATGTCAGCTGTAGACTTGGAGGTTGTGGCAGGTAATGCAGTAGTCTCAAGAGTCTGGTTTAATGAAGGTGTCTCGATTCCGCGCTGCCCGGTCAGACAGTATTCTTTCCGCGTGGGTCTATAAGGGTTTTTTGATTTAATTATGAGAGTTCCGGTCAGGTGAATTTTGCAGACCCTTGGTTAGAGTCATAATGCAAGATTTTTAAAGGGCAAGGGAGCATGCTTGAAAATCATGGTCTTCTCTGCATAAATGAGGTTATACACAGTTTTAGCGTGTATAATGGAGATGAGTCATAAATTCCATAAAATAAAAAGATGAAAACTGTGAGCCAAAACAGGAAGATGAATCTCTTTTGAGGAAAACAGACCTACTTAGATAGTGTCAGGATATCAAAAAGAAGTGAAAATTGCTTTGTCAGGCCTCCTGGTGATTCCTGCGGGGGGTCACAGGTTGTCGCCTGGCTTGGTATTCCAGGTCCCGTCGGGAGGAAAGTGCTCCGGGAGAGGGGGGTCCTGATCTCCTGCGTCTAGAGCGATGTCTCTGTGCTTTGGGTGAGGGGTTGTGTGTTACCAGCTTCCACGGCTCAGATGGGAAATGGAACGCACACCAATCCAGAAGATCTATCGCTGGTAGATCGAGCTGCTCACAGAAAGCCTGAAGGTCGTCTGGTGATCTTAAGAGGGCAGTGCGGCCTCTAGCGGTGGCGGACAGGCAGAACGGGAATTTCCAGCGATATTGTATATTCCGCGCTCTAAGTTGACCCAGCAGGGGGTGCAGGGCGCGCCTGTTCTGTAGTGTAGTTGGGGAAAGGTCCTGAAAGAGCTTAATTACAGTGCGATTGTGGTGTAAATGGCCTCTTTCTCTAGCTTTTCTCAGGATTTCTTCCTTGAGCGGGAAGTTCACTACACAACAGATAACATCTCTCGGGGGCTGATTATCTCGAGGGGGCGGCCTGAGGGCTCGGTGCAGTCTCTCCATCTCAATTGGGGAATCTGGTGGCCGGTCTAATAAATCATTAAAGATGGCACAGATAGCCTGGGGTAGTGAGCCTGCTTCCAAGTTTTCCGGTACCCCCCTGACTCGGATATTATGTCTCCTGCCCCTATTGTCGAGATCTTCGACTTGGCGGTGTAAATCATAAAGATATGAAAGTTGGGCATCATATGTGTGCTGTACTTGCCTGATGGCAGCTGTATGGAGCTGCGTAGTCTGCTCCACATCCGTTATGCGGGCCGCCACCGCCTGAATGTCCATCTTGAGGTCTAAAATCGCAGCTTTCAAAGTGCCCGTAATATTGTTGGTGATGTCCATTGCGACATGCTGCAGATCCGACAGGTTAACTGCTGGGCTGGGGCGGCGAGTTCGAGTGATCTCGTCTTCCATCTGAGAGTCTGATTCCTGGCTGAGGCCTGAGGCCTGTGGTGTCTGTTCAGCCTCGTGGTCGCCGGAGCGAAGTGTCCGGAATATCTCCGGGATGTTGCGGCTGAGCTGTGTAATCGGCTCTTTCGGTGTCCGGGAGGCCGAGACACTCCTGTTGGATTTCCCCATCATGGATTAGGGCGATTATTCCCCGTTGAAGGCTGCTTTTACTCCTCGGGTAGCCGGAGCTCTGTATTCAAGCGGCCATTACGGACTCCAGCCTGTATAACACTTTTAAATCAGGGTACCTATCTCCAACTCCTTGTTAAGCCCCTCAGGTGTCATACTATTTAAAGTAAATATCCAGGACACCTGCTTACATAAACGGGTAAACCTTTCACCTTCTGAGATTGACATTGATATGGACTCTATACCAAAAAGTTCCAAGCCATCTGTACTACTCCCTTGTGTATGTTTAAAATGGCATGGGAGACTTTGCTTGTCTATTTTTTGTTCTATAAATCTACGGTGCTCACCAAAATGGGTGCGCATGGCTCGCACCGTCCTACCTACATACAAGAAACCACAATGGCACCTCAACCCGTACACGACAAATTGAGTGCTACAACAAATGAAGTGTTTAATATGAAAAATACGTCCATCTCTGCTGGTAAGGGTTTTTTCGCCATGAGAAATAAACGTATATGCCTTACATTTGCTCAGCTTACACTTGTGGCACCCTATAATATTAAAAAATTGAGGAATATTGTTAGCCTAATAGCATGTTTTTCTCTTATGCTGCTAGGTGCAATGAGACTTTTAACATTAGTGGCCCGTCTGAACACTACTTTGGGGAAGGACTCTACCCAGCACTTTGTCTTGTCCCAATACAGGCCAATGTTTTTGGACTGCTTTCTTAATTGCCCAATGTTGGTCATTATATCTAGTCATAAACAGAGCTCCATGATGTTCCTTATCAGATATTTAATTTTCCCTATTGGTGATACCATCTCTATACTGATCCACTGCCTTCTGGATATGTAAAGGGTCATACCTTTTTTCTTGAAATTTTCTGGTAAGTATGACAGCTTGATCGTCATAATCAGTTGTATTGGTACAATTTCTGCGCAAGCGACAGAACTGGCTGTATGGTATATTTTCCTTCCAACTCTCTCGATGGAGGTATGAATTGCCAGCTGTCTCCTTAGAGTGGGTTTTGGATGTAGTATTACCATCCAAGTCCCAGGCCAATTCGAGGTAAAGAAAAACAAAGGATTTGGCATCCACCACATGAGTGAACTTGATGCCAAATTGGTTGGAGTTGGAGTATGAAACAAATTCACCAACAGCATCAAGGGAACCATCCCATAAGATGAGAAAATCGTTGATGTACCTCCCGTAATAGACCAGATGCCTAGCAAAGGGATTCTGGGACCAGATATAAAACATCTCCCAGAACCCCATAAACAAACTGGCATAGAATGGTGCAAAATGTGCACCCATTGCAGTGCCTGAAATCTGTCTATAGAATTGGCCGTAGAATAAAAAGTAATTTCTCTCCAAGGCAAACCGCGTGCACTGGCAGATGAATTCAGATTGCGTAGGATGCATGTGATCTGCCTCGGAGAGAAAATATTCAACTGCCTGTAATCCATCATCATGAGGGATTGAAGTGTATAACAAACTCACATCCAATGAGAACCATCCAGCGATACTGCCCACCACCTTCACCTGATGTCACATCGGCAGCATGTATTCCAGCTTGGTTCCAGAACTTGGGCCACCTCATCGCATCTTCACCTTATCGCCAATCCACATCACTGGGGAACTCTGACAGCTGCAGGATGGCTCTCTCTCTCTCCCCCAGACAGATGAGGATCACAGCGATCCGCATAAGGACAAATCATTATATGCCTATGACCTCTTGCTGTCGTGTAAGTGTTTTTAATCCCATTGTGCATGTAATAAATCTGTTAGCCACTGCACTTAGAGGCGCCTTTCTCTTTCCTTTATGACCCTCCAGAGCTGCTTCTTCTCTACAAAGTGCTGCCTTAAGTGCCATATCTCCACTGCTACTAAGAACGGGATACCCAGCCTCACCAGAGCGCTCTCATCTCTCCTTCCTTTCTGAAATATGATCATTGCTTTTTGTGCTGTATTATTACACTGGACATGTATAGGTCTTTTATACAATAAGATTTTAACTTTTGGGCTGCCACAATGCAACTGCTCAGCTTGCCAATTTTGATTTGAAAATTAAGAATTAAGTCTTGTTATGTATATGTAAAAGAGGAGCAGCCATGAGTGTACCTGTAAGCTACAATTATGTGGCTTCTGGCCCATGGCTGTGCCATAATCCAGGGGAATGTTAGCAGTCATAGGGCATCCTAGTAGCCTTAGTTATGTAGTTGCTAAAACCCATTTTCTTTACTGAATCCCAATAGGTTTTGGCTGTCTAAAAGAACGCTTTAGAAACCAATTCAACAAATAGAGCAAACTAAGTAACTAATATTACCTACAAACTGTATAGTAAATTATTTTGTATTCATTGAAAATTATTGTTGGAAATGATAAAGACATTTTGCTGGAAAGGGAACAGCTAATGTTAACATGATTTGCAGCAAGACTGGAAATCATAAATCTGACTGCGACTATCAGCTTGCAGTCATATTGATTTGCAATTTTAAAATGAGATGTTATAGACTTATCCTACTGTCATCAACTCCACTATGACAAAATAGATTTACTAAGTTATTATTCCAAGCCATTACACTGTGGTGTAATGCTTCAATTCAATATATATACACTGTAACGGATGTGTTAAAGCATATCCTAAACCCCCTACATACATTTGGTCACAGTATGGCTTTATTTTACAGTTCAGAACATAAAATAATGATTCAATATTGTAACTGTAGGATTGGGTTTTGAAATCTGACATGCTGACATGGGCCTCTTGATGAAAATTCCTGTGTGTCCTACTGACCATGACTGTTGGTGACCTATGAGAAAATATCATACTGCCTTTAAGAGAAGGCTGAATCTAAAAATGTTGCACAAATACTGATATAAAGCATCTATAAATGGCATATTTTAAAGCCTGAGCCTTCAGGAATATTATCTCCCGATGACATCTCTTTTACTGTCACCTGAGAAATGTCTGCTTGGCATCAAAACAAATTTAACAACTCTTTTGACTTTTGAAGAAAATGGAACTTAAAGTGATAATAACGTCTAATTTTTTTTCTTTAAAAAAAAACAAACATGTTATACTAACCTGCTCTGTGCAGTGGTTTTGCACATAGGAGCCCAGATCCTCCTGTTCTTGGTTCCCTCATCGGCTCTTTTGCCCCCCTTCCTGCCGAGTGCCCAGACAGCAATCAGCTTGCTAAAGGGGCACCCGAGCCGAGCCACTGCTCTGTGTCCATTCAGTCACTGAGCACCTGCACCCTCTCTCTCCGGATTGGCTAACTGATTTTGATTGACAGCAGCGGGAACCAATGGTGCCACTGCTGTGTTTCAGTGTATCAGTAAGGAGAGCCAAAGAAGGCTGAAGCACTCGTGCACACTGCTTGATCGAGATGGGGCTCAGGTAAGTATTAGGGGGGACGAGGGGGGCTGCTGCACCCAGAAGGTTTTTTTTATCTTAATGCATAGAATAGATAAAAAACCTTCTGCCTTTAGAACCACTTTAAACTGTACTCTTCTGCAATATTAAAGTGTGTTGGGTAGTTTCTAACAGCTAAACATTTAGCAAATTGTAATGTTAATAATGTTAATATTGTTGTGGAAATTTTATTTAGATGTATTTAATATGTATTGTCACAGTGTCTCCCAGTGTTAGTTCCCCTGCTCTAAAGAGCAGACTGACGCCAGTTGAGACCCGTTTGGTAGTGGAAAGCTTCCTGAGGTTGCAGAGAGGCGTTTGCAGAGTGGGGATATGTCCACCAGTGAAGGGCCCCTCTGCAATGCACAGACGATCGTGGGGGGTTATGTGTTCACTCTGCAAAGACATTATCAGTTATGGGGGAATGTACGCTTGTGTCGCTCTGTGTGTCTAATCAGCATGTGGAGGGGCTATGGCGTGTTCCTGTAGATAATCTCCCATCAGCAGGAATGGTAGTATAATCCGGGTATGCGTTGTTCTCTGAACAATGCAGAATAAGGATTCACGCTAACGGTAAAAACAGGAGTCTTTGTGTGCATTGTGGTCGGGGGCAGTGTTCATGAGTTCTTAGGCCAGCCATGTGGTTTCTATCCGTAGCTAAAGAGCACAGACGGGGTGGGAAATCATACACACTGCCCCTGCCCAGACACGCCCATAAACTCACCTAGTCATTGTTCATTGATTGAGATTTGTATAACTCCTCCTGTTTGAAGGAATGCCTGTTCTTGATTGGCCGATTGTGAAGTTATCAAGCTCTATTGTTAAGTACTCTAGATAAACAAAACACAGGCTCTCTAGTAACAAATCTGCCTGTGGAGCTAAGGATTAGAGGATGATGGTTATGTCTGTTTTACTTGGGAAATGGGTGTACTAAGATGCAACATACCAAAAGGCTGAAAGGGTGCTTTATTAGCGCAGAAGACATGGATTACGTGTAGCGTAAAGTGGAATTTCCACATCAATATAAGCCATGTTAGTACATAAGACACATAATAAAGGGTAATTTTTTTATGGGTGAAACTAAGGCTGGATGTTTAATGGTACTTACTGCAGGAGGTTGGTCTTTAGCAAAGTATCCCCAGGTGTGCCAATTCAGGTCAATTCTGAATGACTCATGCTCTGTTTCTCCAAGCCCATATATATAAGAAGATGGCAAGCGATTTGAAATTTGAATAAACATGTCTGAGAAGGTGAATCCAGGGAGCTGAGAATTCCATCTAAAGAATAAAAAAGTAATTTGTAAATTATGTACATGGTATTCCTATAAACTGTTTCATGGGGCTATGTATTTTTACACTCTTTTTATTAGTTTGATACAAAAGTGGGATCCCTGGGCATTGTTACCAGTTCTTTAAAAAAAATTGTGAAATAGATTATGTAGGCATGTAATGCTTGCTTACATATCTATCATTACAATATTGATGACAACAAGTACTGTCAGTAATGGGAATCAAGACTTGGAGTCCACTTTAAAGCATTAAAAATGGCATCTTGGCCAAGTTAAAATTACCAATTACATTTTACTTTGATACATAATGCATGTCTAAGATTAACCACTTCCCTACCCGCCCATAGTAAAATGACATCCGCAGGAGGTATCTCCCATCCTGGGTGGGCGTCATATGACGTCCTGGGCTTCCCAGCCGTCTAGGGTGTCACTCAGAAGCCGGTGCGCGTGCCCAGCGGCCGCATCCCAAATTGTTCATTATTCGGCGAACAGCCAATGTTCGAGTCAAACTCGTGTTCGACTCGAACAGCCAGCCCATCCCTAATTCTTAGTAATAATACATTTAAATCTGTCCAAACAAGCATCTAGTAGACATCCTGGGTATGATAAAGTTTGAAACACAAAATCATAAATGATAATATAATAAATAACTATAAATAATTATAAAAAATAATAATATATTAATAATAAAATAAATTTCCCCACAATTCACTATTGCTCAATTCTGCAAATGTTCTAATTTACTATGGCTGTTTTCTAGCTGGTCTAAAACCACTTTTGACGTAAAGGGACACTTTTTGGTTGCCATGGACAATCTCAAGTTTCCAGGCAGAAAGAACAGTATATATAATATAAAAGTGCATGCAGGGCACTGGACAAAGCACTAGGGACAAAAGGGAGGTGAAATGATTTGATACAGTAATGTAATCTGTAAGATTACAGTGTACTGTATGTGTTATGTTTTTTGAACTTTTTGAATTTGCCGCCGGGCTCCACCCCCATGCGTCGTGACCCTCACAGGGAACGGAGCCCGGGACACAGAGCATCGGGCGGATGATCAGGCGGAGGACACGGGGGGGACATCGCAGGATCTTGGTGACAAGGTAAGTATGCTGTACCAGAATTCTGCAATGCAATCCGAGTGTAACTCGGTGTTACCGCTAATGGTACTCAAATTTAACCCCGAGCCACACTCGGGAATTCCCCTAGTAGGGTTAATTACCACTGGGTTTTTTGGGTTTTTTTTTGTTAAATAATCGAAAAAGTAGAAAATCAAAATTTTGAAAAAAAAGTTTTGTTATAAAATCAGGTAATTTTTCTCCTTCACTGATGTGCACTGATGATGCTGCACTGATGGGCACTGATAGCCTGAACTGATGGGCACTGATGAGGCAGCACTGGTGGGCACTGATGTGGCTGTACTGATAGGTGGCACTGATAGGTGTCACTGATGGGCACTGGTAAACCAAATAGCACACACGCTGCGCTTATCAAAATACAAATGTAAGAAACTTCTACTAAAATATTAATAAAGTGATATTGTGTTTACCATACAAAATATACAAAATCTATTAATACTATACATTAATGTGCAATAAACTTCAATGAATGAATAAATAGGTAAAAGTGCTCCAATCAGCCTGTGTGTTGCAAATATTCCACAAAGCTTGTGCAATTTTCAAACATTAATAGATAATTAAAAACAAACATCCATGCGATTTAGTTTTGCATCCATGCATTTCAGTGCTGCATCTATGCAATATGGTGTTAGTGCAATATTCAAACAATAGAAAGTTAAAAAATACAAAAGAACGCATCCATGCGATTTGGTGCTACATCCATGTGATTCTATGCAATTCAGTGCTGTGTTGCTGTGCAATAATCAAATTAACAGTCCAATTTAGTGTTGCATCCATGCATTTCAGTGCTGCATCTATGCAATATGGTGTTAGTACAATGTTCAAACAATAAAAAATTAAAAAATATAAAAAAGCATCCATGCGATTTGGTGCTGCATCCATGTGATTCTATGCAATTCAGCGCTGTGTTGCTGTGCAATGATCAAATTAACAGTCCACAGATCTTCCACAATCCATTCATGTGTTATTGTGAACACAAACTAAAGTGCTGTGTGCTCATACAAGTGCTCCCCCCCAGGTAATAGCCCCTCACCTTAGGGCGTGTGACCTTGCAATTAAGCTTGGTCCGAATGCGCCTTAGAACCTCTATGGGTTCGACGTTATATGCAGGGTCCTGGATAGATTTGCACTGGTGCCTCTGTTCCTCACAGCAGTCCCGTTTGTACCTCAATATATCAACACAAAAAGGATTTCATGGTGCATTATGTACCAAATTTAATCCCAATGTAGACTACATTGGGCTGCTCAGGGCGGACGTGGGATGATTGGATCGGCACCCCCTATGTTTCTGCTGTTTTAGTGTGGTGCCCGTAGCCTCCCTGGCGGTTTTCCCAAGTGTGGCTCGGGGTTAAAATTCAGTACCATTAGCGGTAACCCCGAGCCACACTCGGGATCGCATTGCAGGATCCTGGGGCGGCGTTACTTACCTTGTCCCCGGGATCCTGCGATGTCCCCCGCAGTGTCCGAGGGCTCCGTCCTCCTCCGAAGCCTCTCCGTGCCAGGCTCCATTCCCTGCGAGCGGCGCGACGCACGGGGGCGGAGCCTGGCGGCAAATTAAAAAAAAAGTAAAAATCATAACACATACAGTACTGTAATCTTACAGATTACAGACTGTATGAAATGATTTCACATCCCTTTTGTCCCCAGTGCTTTGGCCCATGCCCTGCATGCAGTTTTATGTTATATATACTGTTCTTTCTGCCTGGAAACTGGAGATTGTCCATAGCAACCAAAAAGTGTCCCTTTACGTCAAAAGTGGCTTTAGACCAGCTAGAAAACAGCGATAGTAAATTAGAACACTTGCAGAATTGAGCGATAGTGAATTGTGGGGAAATTTATTTTATTACTATTTTTTTTTTTTTTTAATTATTTATTTTTATTTATTATATTATAATTTATGTTTTTGTGTTTCAAACTTTATCATACCCGGGATATCTACTAGACTCTGGTTTGGACAGATTTAAGTGTGTTATTGTTAAGATTTACAGACCTACAATATAAAACGCCAAATTTCCATGCAAAATAATGGTACCGCTTTCAGCACCTAAAATCCGAAATAATCATACCGCCAGGGAGGTTAAGCGCCTTGTTACTGTGAGTACCCATTGCGGGATTTGTTTATGATTTTAATAAATTTGATACATACTGCACCATGAAGTCCTTTTTGTGTTGATATATTGAGGTGCAAACGGGACTGCTGTGAGGAACAGAGGCACCAGTGCAAATCTATCCAGGACCCTGCATATAACATCGAACCCAGAGAGGTTCTAAGGCGCATTCTGACCAAGCTTAATTGCAAGGTCACACGCCCTAAGGTGAGGGGCTATCACCTGGGGGGGAGCACTTGTATGAGCACACAGCACTTTAGTTTGTGTTCACAATAACACATGAATGGATTGTGGAAGATCTGTGGACTATTAATTTGATCATTGCACAGCAACACAGCACTGAATTGTAGAGAATCACATGGATGCAGCTCCAAATCGCATGGATGCGTTTTTTTGTATTTTTAATTTTTTATTGCTTGAACATTGCATGGATGCAAAACTAAATCGCATAGATGTTTGTTTGAATTATCTATTAATGTTTGAAAATTGCACAAGCTTTGTGGAATATTTGCAACACACAGGCTGATTGGAGCACTTTTACCTATTTATTCATTCATTGAAGTTTATTGCAGATTAATGTATAGTATTAATAGATTTTGTATATTTTGTATGTTAAGCACAATATCACTTTATTAATATTTTAGTAGAAATTTCTTACATTTTTATTTTGATAAGCGCAGAGTGTGTACTATTTGGTTTAACTATTTTGCAATCTTTATGAGACATACGTAACGTTAGCAGCTGATCATTTGCAAAGATACACTATTTTGGAGACCAGATCTGGTCAATCACCTGGAGGCTCACAGGACTACAAATTAGCATTCTGATGGGCACTGGAAGGCAGCACTAATGGGCACTGGTAGGTGGTACTGACGATGATTGACAATGATTGGCATCACTGGTAGACACTGTTTGGCAGCACTGGTGGGCACTGTTGGGACTGCACTAATAATCACAACATTGATAATCAGTGCCCTGATTATCAATGTAGATGTCTCTTTTACACAAGGCAGTTATTGGCTCTTCTCTCCTCTCCTCACCCTGTCAGCAAGAGGAAAGGGATGCCGATAACCGGTTTGTGTTTACATTGTGATCAGTTGTGAGTGGACACAGCTGATAGGTGACACTTATGAGGAGGCACTGATAGGCACTGACTGGCAGCAATGATTGGCATCACTGGTAGGCACTGTTTGGCAGCACTGGTGGGCACTGTTGGGACTGCACTAATAATCACAACATTGATAATCAGTGCCCTGATTATCAATGTAGATGTCCCTTTTACACAAGACAGTCATTGACTCTTCTCTCCTCTCCTCACCCTGTCAGCATGAGGAAAGGGATGCCAATAACCGGTTTGTGTTTACATTGTGATCAGTTGTGAGTGGACACAGCTGGTCACTAGAGGTGCGCATCTTCACTGGTGTCACGATTCGATTCAATTACGATTATCTGGTCAACCATTTGATACAATTCGATTCCACAATGCATCACGATGCATCACAATTACTGACAAGCTCCCACCTCTGCTTGGGCCGCCTAGGCGGCCCTTTCTCCCTGCAAACTTCTGGGACACATCACAGGTCCCAAAAGATTGCCCGGCTATGCAGGACAGCACAGTGAGACATGCGCACCTGGCTGTGAAGCTGCAAGCTGTCACAGCCGGATGCCCACAGTAGTAGTGCCAGCGCTGTAGACAGGCAGGGGAGAGAAGGGAGGGTTTGGGTGGCCACATCGCTGGATTGTGGGACAGGTGAGTGTCTTTTTATTAAAAGTCAGAAGATACACTTTTTTGTAGCTGCTGACTTCTAATAAACAAATAATTGGCTGGAACTCCGCTTTGAATTAAAAATAACCTCACTCCTTTAAAAAGTGCACTAATCCAGTGCACTACAGGGTACAGGCATTCACACACACTGCTGCTATCAGCAGGGATAGAAACCACAGCTGACAAACAGCCCTGTGAAGTTCCCTGTACTGTCTCTGTGCTGACAGTTCCCTGGCTTCCCCATTTGCACCTTCCTGCAACCTAGGAGTTAACACGATGGAATGTGCATACGGGGAAGCCAGGGAACTGTCAGCATGGAGCGTGTACGAAGTGTAAGTAGAGTACAAACACATTTGTACTCTACTTAAAATACTGTGTTTTAATAAAATCCTGTGTTGCAATCAATTAAGTTCCCCGCTGTATGTGCTTTTTAAAAAATATGGAGCTTCATACCTTATTTCTCATTGTGTGTACAATACATGTCGCTCATGTGCCTGCCCAGCCCGCCTCTCGCCTCTCATGTCTCAGGGAATTCTCAGCCCCGCCTGCTGACTGTAGCTATCAGATCAGAAGAGAGGCGGGCTGAGAATTCCCTGCTGACGTCAGGAAAGAAGTGAGAGGAGAGAGGTGGGCTGGGCAGTCACATGAGGGGCATGTATTGTACACACACACAATGAGAAATGAGGTATGAAGCTCCATATTTTTTAAAAAGCACATACAGCGGGGCACTTAATTGATTGTAACATGAGATTTATTAAAACACAGTTATTTTAACAATATGCTCGGAGTGCTCTCCCGGGAGGGGCGGGGCAAGTCGTTGGGATGACGTCACATGGCAATCGATTTTCCCAGTCATATGCATCGATGCCGCTTCGGGGGACACCCGAATCGCGATGCAGGGATTAATTTCAGCCCCCCTACTGGTGACGTGGTAAAAGAACAAAGGTAACAGAGCTCTCTGCAGGGACAACTCAATCCATACACCAGGTCCACTACAGTTTTGCCAGCTCTCCTTATTACTGTCACATGGTAAAAAGCCTCTGTGATTGGCCCTTTTTATTTTATATGCATTTATTTATTTTTCTTTACAGTTACACGCATGCCAAGCTGTCCAGAAAAAAAAAATTGCATTCGAGTGCATTGCTGCTTAAATGCATGCATCTAAACACAAAACGAGCTGCATTTGACCTACTTTACCTGCAATAACAGCATATTTCAAAGGAAACTTCTACATCCAAGGAAATGAAAAGTGAAGCAGGTCAAACACAGCCTCGGAATGGTCATCCATACCACACAATTAAAGTAAATGAAAAAATTAAAAATAAATCTGCAAACTTTTAAGTAAAGTGCTCCTAAAAAAAAAAAAAACTGCAAGGCCTGGTGGTGCTATAGTGTCTCCCAGAAAACAGATCACACCATCATAAGTGTATGAGGGTATGCATTCTGTCCTCATTTGCATCTGTTCTTTGTGTTTTAGGCTGCCCACTTCTTGCATGGACATCTTCCCACCCCACCTTAAACCACCTATGCCATTCAAAAACTCTTACTTTCTTTATGGAATGTCAACCACAATGCCCTGTACACACGATAGGATTTTCCGATGGAAAATGTGTGATAGGACCTTGTTTTTGGAAATTCTGACCGTGTGTAGGCTCCATCACACATTTTCCATAGGAATCTCCGACACACAAAGTTTGAGAGCAGGCTATAAAATTTTCCGACAACAAAATCCGTTGGCGGAAATTCCGATCGTGTGTACACAATTCCAACGCACAAAGTGCCACGCATGCTCAGAATAAATTAAGAGACCAAAGCTATTGGCTACTGCCCTGTTTATAGTCCCAACGTACGTGTTTTCACGTCACCGCGTTCAGAACGATCAAATTTTCCAACAACTTTGTGTGACCGTGTGTATGCAAGACAAGTTTGAGATAAACATCCATCGGAAAAAATC
Organism: Aquarana catesbeiana; assembly: GCF_042186555.1. Lineage (NCBI taxonomy): Eukaryota > Metazoa > Chordata > Amphibia > Anura > Ranidae > Aquarana > Aquarana catesbeiana. Next base: position 210,549,217 of record NC_133327.1, read on the forward strand.
CATGGATTTTGTTGTCGGAATGTCCGATCAATGTCCGACCGTGTGTACAGGGCATAAGCCTGTTGTAACAGAGCTAAAGTTTCAGTCACACTTTTGCCAATTTTCACGCAAAATTTGATGTTAATCTGCTGCTTTAGATTCCTGTCACTCATTTTCCATCAACAGGGCAATGCAGACACATGTTATTTCTTTTACTACTCTGTAAAGACTGAGTCAACTGGTCTGCGACCCAGGCTAGTGCAGGTTAAAACATGACAGAGTGTGCAGTGCAAATGGGTGTGTTCCTGGAATTAAATTGTCACACCTTGTACATTTGTCACTCCACTTTCATAAACAGGGCCTTATATGAGGAGGGTGTGTTTTTTTGGGACATCTTTTACAAAGTACTGGTAGGAAACCTATGTAGCATACTTAGGAAAAGGAAGTTAGAATATAAGATTCAAGTATGTGAAGACGTAAAAAGAACCTGTAAATGTTGAATGGCGGGAGGTGCGAATACTAACGCAAGCAGAGGGACAGAGGTCATCTGAAGTGTGGTTAATCGACTGCTTAAGCTCACATAGTGGGCCTAATTTACTTTTATGTAAAGTGCAGTAAAGATAGGAAGAAGTGAACTGATCCTGGGCCAGACTTCCTAAAGTGCAAAATGTGCTGTATTAAAAGCATGGGCTTTTTACTTTAGTAAACTTGTCCAGGATCACTGTACTTAATTTCTCTTCTCCACACTTCATACTTCAGTGAATCAGTCTCCCATCTTCTGAAAGCAGTATTTAAGCAGTCAGGTAGCAACTGTCAAAGTTAAGATAACCTTTGACCCAATGATGTGAAAAAAATCAAAGTAAGAAAAGTTTGGTGAGGGGATACAAATCATTTATGAGACAGTTATAATAATAAAGACGCAATAAACACATTTAAAGTAAGGGCATTACTTTTTTATACAATAACCACAATGTGTAATTTGTAATAATTAAATACTTACATGACTGTTCCAGTGCTCCGTCTTCTAATCACAATTCCAAATGGATTGTCGGTGATGTCTACATCATACAGTCTTCCTTCCTGTGTACTGGTTGGACTGCTTGGGATATTTAATGGAACTGGAACTTCGTATCTTTTGTTGTTTGGATCAAATATCTGTAAAAGTTCAATGATAGTAGATAAACATCTTTAAACACTTAAGAGATTAGACATCTAATTATCTATTGTTTTATTACCTTTGCCAAGAAGTCAAGCAGCCTAAAGATGATTTGGGTCCTGTTTCGTTCAACCATGGGTGGAACGAAAGAAAATCGCCAGTGTTGATAGGGGAATGCCTCCCGCATAGCTATTGTGTTCTACCAATGGAGGAAGTGGGGGAGGGGAGGCCAGGGAGCAGGCAGCCTTCCTGGCTGCCAAAACACAATGATTACTGCTATTGCCTATAGCCGCCAACAGTACTCATATGTTAAAAACCCGACAGGCTGGTTGTACCCAAGTCGATCGATGGACTGTCTTGGGTACAATCAGCCTGCTTTTACATGGATGGAATCTCCACCTTGAGATTTATTATTGTGTAATGCTGGAGGTCCTGGCCGCCACTTTGCTTCAGATTGGCGGCGCTCTATGTAAGTGCAAGCTTGCTATTTATGTATGAAGTTTTCTGCCTGAGGTCCTGCCACCATTTTCCCTGGTTGAATTGGCTGCTTTTTATGTAAGTGCATTTGGCACAATTGTTTTTATGTTTGAATGCTTTTTATACTACCGATAAATACTGCATGAGATTTTTTTCTTTTTGTTATTGGTGACTTATTGCTTCGGATGGGATGCGCTGAGTAGTTATGAAAAAGAAAGTTTTTTGGTCACGATCCATATACCCTGATACACTCTGAAAGAAGGTCCCTTGGTTTGGATAGAGGCGGATAATGTGAGCTAAGGATGACCTGGATCCTGTTACATGCGATTTTTGCTGTTCTTAGATAATAATCTTAGATAATTCTTAGATAACAACTACATTTGGTGAGTGCATTTTTCTGGCATTGATGGAGGTTGCACTGGGTGACTGGATTACTTGAAAAGGGAGATCACCTGGAATATAATACTTTACACTTTTTTTACAAGACTTACATTGAACTTCCTTTATGTTTAATATTTTTTTTTTTTTTACATTTTTAATTTGGACTCACTATCACAACACTTCAGGCGTTTTGAGTTTTCAATAACTGTGATAAGCGCTGCAATTCTTCTTTGTTACTGTAACTTTAGTGTTTTGTATATCTGCACTAATTGCTAGCGGCTATATATACCAATAAATGCATCATTCTTTTCTTAATCAACAAAGTCTGTTGATTAAAATAATATCACAATAGTGTGACTTTTATGCAATGTAGTAGGAGGGTATAGCTGAAAGTGAACATATGCATTATACTTTAGGAGAGCTTTATTCCCATTCCTTTGCTACACTGCTATGTGTGCAGGAGGAAAAAAGTAGCTGCATAAATAGTTAGCATTACAGAAAAATATGAACAGGACACAAATTAGCACAACAGCCACTTCTATAACAGGTTTGCGATCAATAAAACTTTAAATTACATTGTGTTCACTTACGAAAGCATGTTATCCTGATCAGACATTTATGTTTCTATCTTTTTTTACACTTTTTTCTTGTACAATTTTTTTTTTTTTTTTTCATAAATTTTTATTGAGTGAACATACGAAAATTGTAAATCATTCCAATGTAACATTTGAAAGCATTAAGGTACAGTGAAAGAAAAGCATTCTGTTTTTGCAAAATAGGTTCTAGTAATAGTTAAGAGTCAATTAATACTTTACAGAGATATACATACTATATTATTCAGTTATATATTGATTTTGTATTCTAACTTGTAGATGTAGGATTCAAATTTTTCTTACAGTAAAGTGATTTTAGAAAATGTCAGTTTGTGACTATCTTTAAATAATAATACAATAAAATAAAAAAGGTTTGTATCAGAGATTTCCCTTTTTTTTTATTTTTATGGGGGCCCTGGATATGGTCACTGGTAGATAAGGGGTTAAAGATGTTTTCAAAATTGGCTTAGTTGGTTTTCAAAGTACATGCTTTATCAACTTGCAGGTAAAAAATACTGACAGGTGCCAATTATTATTATTATTATTGTATCCATTAAAAATACCCATAGACGTGCACAGGGGGTGTGCCAGGTGTGACTGGGCACACCCTAATCACTATGTGTAGTGCCAAGGCTTCCCCCCGTTTAGCTTCCCCCCGTTCCCCCCATAGTTATGCTGGCATTTAGATGGTAATTATTAAATTAATTTTTTATCAATTTTTTATCAATCTTATTATTAAGAATTACTCATCACTTTTTAATCATCCCCTCATTTTGATATTTATTGCCATTTTTGTAGCATTATTTATTACTTTGCAGGGGCCCCCTCCCCCTTATTTCTGTCCTTCTTTGGCCCGCTTGAGTTGCTGGAAGGCAGCTGTATGCTTGGGCTGACGCTGGGTGGCTCTATCGAGTGGCTAGCCTTGACCTCCCGAAGTCTGCCTCCAGCAATATGGCGCTGAGCAGTCCGAGCAGTCCTTTGCCACCTACGTCACTGACGGGCGACGAATGACGCGGAGGAAGTGATGCATACTCCTCCTCTTCCTCCGCCCTGGAGCGCAAACGCATCAGCGTGCGTTCCAGGACGGGAGTACTACCCGGAAATGATTGGCGGACTTCTTGTTTGATGGTGCGGCGGCCCACATGTATGGGAATCGGTGAGGCCTTTGAAGGTTCACACATTTGTTCTGATACGATCATTTGTTCATAGGGTGAGGTGTCCCCCTGCCTGCTAAGTTCACATACTTCATGTCATCTTTGCACCTTATGAGCGCTGTATGCCATGACCTATTACTAAATGCTTGCTGTGCTTCCATCATGGGCAGCCCTGTATTATTATTATTAGTAATAGTTATTTACTTATTTGATATTTATTCGTTTCTAGTCATTTATTTATTTATTTACTTTTTGCCCATATGATTGAGGGGCGTGAGAGGGAGGGGCATTTTGAGGGGGTGGGGCCCCATGCGCCCTCCCTGATTCACTGATTGTGCTCTCAGGCACTATATATACAGGGACTGCTGAAGGAGTGATCACTGCTGAGCTCTGATGAAGAAGGGACGCTCCCTTCGAAATGCATCAGCTGGTAGTGATGCTTGTGTGTTCCTCCATGACCCATGGAAGGCTTCGCTCATCATAGAACCATATGCTGCTAGTTGGTGCATTTCTACGTTGCGCCTTACTCTACTACTGCTTGTGAGTAATTTATTTTTATCATTTATTCAATAAATACTTATACAAAATATAATGCACATGGCTGGTGCGTCCTCTTTTTCTTTCTTCCCCCCGTTTTACTTACCTGACCCCTAGAAAGTCCCGTGCTCGCTCCCGACATCCTCTTCGCCGCTCAGCCTGGCCACTGGATTGGCTAGAGTCGATGGATTGAAAGCAGCGCAGCCATGGGCTCGCGCTGCTGTCAATCACATCCAATGACGCATCGCGCCGGGGGGTGGGGCCGCGTGATACAGTGAGCGGCTATGGCCGCCGGCTGTATCACGGGAGCGCGCCCGCAAGCACTCAACACCATGCGAGGGAGCTCACATGAAAGTGTTGAGTCCTTGCGAGGGGAAGCCGCAACAGCCACCGAGGGACCCCAGAAGACCAGGTTCAGGGCCACTCTGTGCAAAACGAGCTGCATAGTGGAGGTAAGTATAACATGTTTGTTATTAAAAAAAAAATAGCTTTAGTGATCCTTTAAACTGTGTTTAATATGCTTCAGTTTGTGAATGAACAGGAAGCTGTTTGGCACAGAGCACTTCCCATTCATTCACTGTTCAATGAAACTGAGGCGGCAGTGAAAGGCATGTGTGTTTGAGCTTTGGGGTGCACACCCCAATACAATAGGCTGTCTACACCTATGAAAATTCCTTTGTTTACATAGGCAGATCTCTGTTCTGCCGCTCTGTGAAGCAATCGTGGGTGGCCGGTAGACATCGGGTTCACCGGACACGCACATCAGCTCCTCCTCCATGCAGTGGGCGCGCGCACCCACATTATCTATTGTAGGAAACAACGTACAGGTACGTTGTTTCTTGCAATAGAGCCGCCCTGCTGCAGTATATATGAGGTGGGCGGTCCTTAAGTTGTTAATTAACAGAAAGGCCATGCTTTTAAGGTTGGGTGCATCTCTGGAAAATACATATAGACATTGTTGTTTATTCGATGAAACTGGCTTATTGCACCCCTCCCACTTTTAGGGAAAACATACTTTTTCATGCTCTTCACTGCAGCAGATATGCTAAAGCAATCAAACAGCTTTTGGTTTAAAGTGAATGTAAATGCTCTATGTAAATCTGTAAAAGCAGATTTTACTTACCTGCTCTGTGCAATGGAATTTGCAGAAAACTTCTCCAAACCTTTGTTTCTCAGGTCCCCTACCGGCTCTCCTGACTCCTCCTCTCCGTTGAATGTCCCATAGAAAGCCCCTTCCTATGGGACACTTGTGCGGGCTCGCTCCCAAGCCTCGCTGTCTGTGTCTATTGACACAGACAGCGTGACTCAGCCCCGCCCCTTGCTTATTCATCACTGGCTTTGATTGCTTCTGCTGCCTCAGCAAAGAGACCACCAGTAAGTGAGGGGAGGCAAGAGCTGCAGACATGCACATTGCTGGATTGAATGATGGCTCAGGTAAGTAAATGGGGTGGTGAGGAGGGGGGATTTTAGAGGGATATTGATGCCTAAACATTTTTTTTTTACCTTAATGCAAGGAGCACATTAAGCTAAAAAAATGTTTAGGCTTTATAACCACTTTAACCACATAAGCTTCACATAAGCTTACCCCTTTCAAATGACCAGGTGTTTTTATGCTAATTCGGCTATGCCGCGGTCATCAAACGCTGTACCTGAAATTTATATCAGTTTTTTCCACAAATAGAGCTTTCTTTTGGTGGTTTTTGATCACCACTGTTTTTTTTTTTTTATTATATAAATGAAAAAAGACTGTTTCTATAAAACATACCCAGTAAAAGATTATAAAGATATAATTTTGTCATAAATGTAGGTCAAAATTATAAGTGTATATTAATTGGTTTGTGTGAAAGTTATAGCGTCTAAAAACAATGATATACAATGGTATATGCTGACATTATTTATTTTTTTTTTTTACATACTACTGATGGCGGCTATCAGCAACCTATAGTGGGACTGTGATAGCGCGGTGGGCAATTTGCAGGGAGAAAACAAATGGCACATTGCCGCGGTCTCTAGAGACACAACACAGGGCTCTCTTCTGGATAAATAATTGGCCAGGACCCACTGATCAGTTTATGCTGCAGTGAATGGCAGCAGAGCTGGGCCAGGCCTTAGGCTCCATTCACACTTGTGTGACTTATCATGCAACTTTGCACATTGAAGTCGCATGGACAAGTTCTTCAATGGCAACCATTCAAAAATGTGCAACTTAAAGTCGCAGTGATGTTAGGTTTCTGCACTACTTTGGTTCGACTTTTATGTGATTTGAGTGCCACAGACTGCAATGTAAACCTCAAAAGTCACATTAAAGTCACACCTGAATGTTATACATGCGAGATTTGTGCTACAGTTGTCCATTATCATTAGTCAAAGTCACATACAAGTTGCACCCTCCAAAGTTGGGTCAAAGTTGCATCAAAGTTGAACCAAAGCTGTATTCCAAAGTTGCGCAACTTTGGAGTTGTACAAGTGTGAATAGAGCCTTAGAGGCCAGTTCACACCACAAAAATGCAGTCCAGATGGGTCCCAGATGCATTTCTGCATGTGTGTTTTGATGTGAACCAGTGCGTTTTTTCCCTTTTTATGACAAGGGAAATTACATAATTTTCAATAGGACTCAGCACTGTGGACTTTGGAAAAGGTTATTACACTAAACTCCAGTGCAATTTTAGACCCACAGACTTCTATGTTATCTCAGAAGTCGCATCAGGATTAGATAAGAAGCTTTACACTTCTTAAGGACTTTGATGGACAAAGTTTTGTTTTTTTCTTTTACCCTCAGCTCTCCTCCCTGGTCATCAATGCAGCATAAACTCTCTTCCTAAACACATTCCATTCACAACTGGGCATAGCAGAAATGCACTGTTTACTTTTTTGCGCATTTTTATGTGCAAACTCGCATTACTCTGCTAAAAGCGATTGGCAGGGAAGGGGTTAACACTAGGGGGGGATCAAGGGGTTAAATGTTCCATAGGGAGGTGTTTCTAACTATGGGGGGAAGTGTACTGACCGGAGGAGGAGAGAGATCGCTGTTTCTAATCACTAGGAACAGCAGATCTCTCTCTACTCCTCTGTCAGAAAGGGGATCTGTTTGTTTACACAAACAGATCCCTGTTCTGGCTCTCTGTGGAGCAATCGCGGGTGGCCGGAGGACATCGCTGGCGCCGGCCACACGCCAACCTCCTATCACTCTTAAAGCTTAAAGCGGCCGATGTACACCTATGGCGATTTGCGCAGCCGTGACAACCTGCCGCAGTATAATGATGGCGGCTGGTCAGCAAGTGATTAAGTTGTGTTTGCATCTGCACATTTCAAAACGCATGCCAGCCTGCACACCAAACATGCGCTTTGCTATGTGTTTTGGATACATGTGGCAAACTCGTGTCACTCTTTAGTTACCATTTCCGCTGTTCGCAACTGCAAGTTTCTAAACCCACTCAGAAAATGTGTTTTTCCATGCATTTTGATAATGCACATCACACTTGCATTACCAGTTAGAGTGTGTTTGCATCTGTGCGTTTCTGAACGCATGGCAACCCGTTCAGATAATGTGCATTTTTGGAAATGCTCATCAAATCCACATTGTCTCTCCATAATGGCAATGCAAAGAGAATCCAATTTTGCAGCACGTTGCAAAAGCTGCAAAGCATGCATTTTCTGTACATTTGGAAATGCGTAGATGTGAATTTAGTATGGTTAGCACCCGTGCACTTTGCAACGCATGTTATACAACAAAACACGCTACGATCACGCCAAAATGCGTACTGAAAAAATATGCAACGCTCCACGACCGAAAAAGTTCTTGAGCTACTTTGGGGCCATTGTCGCACATAGGGCAGCCTATTCATGTGAATAGACTGCCCTATGTGCAATGCGCGTTTACACACATGAAAAAAATTGGAGTGGGAACGCATTTTTCAGCTATGCTCAGGCGTGAATGGAATGTGTTTGGGAGGAGAGGATGATCTCCCAGGTTGACCTGGGAAGAGAGGTGTGGGTTAAAAAAAACATTTTCTTACCAAAGCCTTATAGGAAAACTTCTTATCTAATGCTGATGTGACTTCTGTGAGTGCTTATCATAGAGGCTTATGTGGCTGAAGTTGCAGCATTGAAAAGAATGTGATTTCCCTTTTCATGTGATTCTGTGCCCATCAGAAGTTGCACTATTGTGAAGGGGTCTAATTAGTAATAGGTGTGTTCAGGAGCGTATTTGATGTGTTTAGGTGAGTTCCGGTGCATGCAAAATACACAAAATAACATAAATAACATAAAGTGTCCTAAAAAACTGAAAAACAATGTGCAAATATTATGAAAAAAAAAAAAAATGGAATAAAAATATTCATAATATGAATATTCAAAATATATATAATATAAATTTCTTATATTAAAGTGAACATTTCTATATTCAATAAAGTACCTAGTGCATTTCAAAAAGTATAGCGTCCCAGTTAAACGGACTCAGGTGCAACAAAATCCACATACAATCCATGCATATAAGTGGCAAAGTAACTCATGGGACATTTTAGCACGCTACGGGTTGGATGTTTTTGATTGTGCATTTTGCTGCATTTGCTGCATTTTTTACTCATTTTTTCACACGGTAAAATGTGTGTTTGCTTCCGCGTTTGGGGTGCCATTAACAACTAGTGGCACTGAAGGCGTGACTAGTTCATTTTAGGTGCAAAAAAGGTGGCCATACACTATATAATCTGATTGTACAATCTCCTTTAGTTTTACCAAAACTATGGAATAGGAGGACCCACCTATCCATCCATTTATGCTGTATCCAATAAGGCAGGCCCTTGTACTACATCAGGGATGTCCAACCAGAGAGTTTAGAATGCGGCCCGATCCCGTCTGGAGGAACGCTGGGGATGCATGCAAACACAACAGCTGTGGCAGTCTACACTGACAAGCCAGGCAAATGCACGTGCAGAGAAATGCTGGGATGCCGTGCAAACCTAGTTGATGGGTGTAGGGTGTGTGTGCTAATGAGGTCAGCTGGTAAATGGTTCATTATGTCTTACTGGCTCTCATGTCCCAAATCTACACACCAGGAAGTCATGAAGCTAACAAGGTAAGGCCTTGTTCTGAAAATCAAAGAAAGCTTTTATTTTTCTGCAACCAAGGCACAATAATAGCATATTGGTACATAGGGGAGCTGGATTTTAGAAAAAAAAAAAAGGTTAACGTAGCCTTTAATAAAATAAATTATAGCACTGGACATTGTATATCTTTGCAATGAATAAAGTATCCCATCTAGTTAAACAAACTCAGGTGCAACATAATCCACATAGACAAAGTTTATCCAGGAAAAAGTGCTTGTGTTCCAAAATAAATCTCTCCCCCAATATGCGTGACCACATTTGTTTGCATGTGGATTTTGTTGCACCTGAGCTTGTTTAACTATATGGGACACGTTGCTCACTGAAATGCACTGGATACTTTATTGAATACATGAATTGATTGCACAGGACTTTAATGTAAAAAATTATAGCACTGGACACTTTATGTTTTATTTTTCCATGCAATGTTTTTATTTTTTTGCATGGTATTTGTAATATTCGCACATAATTTTTGATTTTTTTTTTGTATTTTGCACAATTTTCAGGAAGTTACACTGTGTATTATATTATTGGGTATTGCTAAAAGGGGACAGCACAGTCACCATTTATAGGTTATATTTTAAGAGCTTTTTAGTGACAGCAGCTTTCAACCTTTCTTCAGGTTTTTTTTTTTTGTTCTTTCTTATGCCCCTTTCACACGGTTGGACCGTTCAGGTCAGTTTTGACGGCGGACCTGAACGGGGCGCTCCATGCTAGTCTATGGAGCACCCGTTATGTCAGCGGTGACATGTCTGCTGACATCCGACCCGGTCCGATCCACTAAAAGCAGACGGATGCCTCTATGTTCAGATCCATCGCTGGCGGATCAGGTGAGATCTGATGAAAACAGACATGCTGTCCGTTTTCGTCCGATCTCTCCATAGAAACCAGCAGCGCTCGACAAGCCCCTCCCCGCTCAGTGAGCAGAGAGGGACCTGTCATCCGCCTTAGCGGAGATCAACGGAGAGATCTCCCACTGAGCCGGCGGACCGAGGCGGACTCCGTAGAAGCGGATCCGCCTTGTGAGAATGAGGCCTTACCTGGCACAGACTTTTGGTATAGAGCAGAGGGAATCTGGAACATCTGTTCATGGCAAACAATCGGTTCTAGGTTTCATTTTCAAAGCTTAAAGTGATTGTAAAGTTTTGTTTTTTTTTTTCAATAAAAATAACAAACATGTTATACTTACCTCCTCTGTGAAGTGGATTTGCACAGAGCAGCCCAGATCCTCCTTTTCTCGGGTCCCTCTTCTGTGCTCTTGGCCCCTCCCTCCTGTTGAGTGACCCACAGCATGCAGCTTGCTATGTGGGCACCCGAGCCGAGTCACAGCTCTCTGTGTACATTCAGATATGGAGCTGTGACCCGGCCCCACCCCATCTCTCTCCTGATTGGCTGACTGAATTTGATTGATAGCCAATGGCGCCACTACTGTGTCTCAGCTAATCAGGAGGGAGAGTCTCAGATGGCCGAGACACTCATGGACATCGCTGGAGAGAGAGAGGGCTCAGGTAAGTATTAGAGAGGCTGAGGGCAGCTTCTGCACACAGAAGGCTTTTTATCTTAATGCATAGAATGCATTAAGATAAAAAACCTTCTGACTTTACAACTCCTTTAACTGAAGAAGCTGAAACTAGAAGCTGATTTTCTACTCTGCACATCTGCTCCAGAATCTGTCTGCTCTAGTTTTAGTATAATATTTAGACAAATATTTTTTAATAAAATGCATTGACATTAGAATTTTGAGGAGTTTATATTATGCTAATTTATAAACAAAGTTTGTAAAATGTCATATGTGATAACTCTTTCAACTGTTTCTCTAAAATAATACTGTAATATTGTAACTCAACATTACCTTAAACTGAAGCATATTATCTTCGTGGAAGGTGACAGTTAGACGAAGGTCATTTATTGATGGAGAGCTATCATAACGTACAGATGTTGTAGGGTTCCCTAGATTTGCTGTTATTCCAGTAGCAGTGTTTTGAATATTGGTGGCTCTATATCCAAAGTCATCTGGATAGAAGCAGTTTGGTGCTTTAGGATCACTAGCGCTCTATAAGCAAAACAGAAAAAAACAAGTAGTAAGTACACATGTGACATTTTGGTGGCTTCTTGGCACAAACATGTTAAAGTGGAATTCCTGGTAAAGATATTTTATACATAATTAGACCAATGTAACTATGCATACCATAACTGGCTGATGCCCCTGGAAGCTGGAAATCACTGAAGTAGACACAGCTACTCCAGTGATCTTCATTTGATTCTGTGTCCAGTACAGAGCGGCTGATGTTAATGTTTACTGAACAGAAAATGTCAGTTGCTCAGGATGCACAGCATTCAGTGAAAGCTTTACATTTTCTGAATGAATGTGAAAAATTCTCTGATTGGACGAGGTGGATAAGCAGAATGTTCATGTCACTGTCTCCACCTCGTTCAATCAGAGAACACTTTGCATTCATTCAGAGAATGCAAAGCATTCTCTGAATGCTGCCCATGCTGAGCGGCTGACCTCTTGTGTTCAGAATGCAGTGAGAAAGGTGCTCGGCACAGAACCTGAAAGCAAGTGTAAAGGTAAAAACCCCATTGAGGTTTATGAACTAGGGATGAGTTTAAGGTACAGCTTAAACACAAGTTCGGTGATCTGACTGGTGGGAGCTGAACATCATGTATAATAGCGGTATTACTTATGTTATTATACATAGCAGCTTCCTGCTGTCAATGGGGGTGCGCACTCATCGTACTCCCTTTCCTGGACTCCCAGGCTGCATGATGGAAAAGGGTCTGATACGGATTTTTTCTTGAATTTTGCATGGGGTTTCCCCATAATATTTAAACCAGGCATGAAGGATCTGATATAAATAAAAGGTAACCCAATGGAGGTGCAAGCTTGGCTTACTCCCTTTCCTCACCTGCCAGACTGCATGCTGGAAAAGAGTCTGGTATGGATTTCTTTCTTTAATTTTATGTGGGGTTTACCCTTAATATTTAATCTAGACCTGAAGGGCCTGGTGTGAATAAAAGGGAACCCCTATACCTTTTTTTTCTTATTTATGTGTGGGGGTCCTCCATTAACAAATACCAGACTCTTATCTAAGATATGGGTCTAGTGTAGATGTATGGAATTCCCAGCTGGTTTATTTGCATAACGAAGTGCCCGGGGACTGTAATTTTGCTAGCAATTTAAACACTTTTTTCTTTATAAATATCATTGTTGGTGTAGAAGAATTTTGTGGCACTTCACAGGCAGGGTCAGTTTAGGAAAGTGGAACAATATTGCTGGATTCATAAGGTTATTAGTATTGCTATTCTAAAATACTGATGTTAATGTAAGCTTCTACACCCTAGAGTAAGTCCATGGTCTCCTTGGCTTGTAATGTAATGTAACAATAATCTAGATTAAAGTGCCACACCACTGCTAAAAGGTCCAGAAAATACTATTTTCCAATAAAGTTAGAGGGCATTACTAAGAGTATCCAATGTGTTTCAGGTGTTCAAAAATGCTCCCTTCATCAGGGCTTGAGACTGTCAACTATATACTGTAAATTGACTAGCAGTGCACAGGATCTTTAAAAGTATCTCTGCTAGTGTGATTACAAGCACAGATCATGTCAGCAGCTGCTTGGTCGGATGTACCACTTCACAGGCAGAGTCAGGGCAATCCCTAGACATGTTATTCATTGGAGTTTTGCATTTGTAATGCTTTACTTTAAGCATTACTAAATCATTGCTCCAAGCCAAACTATTTTTTTTAAGAATTTTGCTTTGGTACATCTTACCCATGGCAGTGCCTAGCCCACTGGCGCTCACTGACTTCCATGGGGTTTGGATTCAGTACCCAATTGAAACTCAAATCCTTCCCTGTGGAACACCTTGGATCCCATGCCAAAGCTGTACAAAGGTTCAACATCTCTCTACAGATTTAGAGAATGAAGCATTAGCGTCGACCTAGCATTAAAGTGTACCTATATCCAATAACAAAAATGTAATACATCACCAGCCCCTAGATGTTTTGGCTGCATTCGTTTTCTTTTTGTTTTTTTTACCTGGTGATTTGGCCTGCCAAAAAAACTTCCAAAACTGAAGAGAAAAAAATATCTAACAGTCTATAATTAAAAAAAAAAAAAAAAAAAAACTTCCCATGTTTATATGTTATGCGGCCTATCTGTTCTTCCATAACTTTTTTTTACTAGTGATGTATTTAAAAAAAAAAAGTTTAACTTGTAGCAATGTGATTCTTGTATTCTGTTTTAGCTTCCCCGATTGCTCCTCTGCATTTCTTGTTCTATTCCTTGTAAACAGTCTGAGGAAGCACAGGTTAGGGTTGACACTGGCAATTATTGTTTTGGATAAAGTATTATGTTGGATTAAGTATTGGCACACTTCAAAATAGCATAATTTGAACATCTCTTGTCTGTCCCCTCACAGGTAATCCATGCAGCTCTAAACATCTACTTCTAGCTGAAACTGACTCATTGCTATCAATAACTTAAAGTGGGAGTCCACCTAAAAAAAAAATATTAAAAGCCAGCAGCTACAAATACTGCAGCTGCTGACTTTTAATAAATGGACACTTTTTTAACAACAAGGTCTTTATTGAGAAGACATCAAATAACAATTTACAGTCATATATTGAGCTCTTATGTACCATCTAGGAACAAGCTAAGTAAAATACAGAAAAACAAATTAATAAAAGAAAAATCAAAATCCAAAGTAGGAAGAGTAAGCTGTACAGAACAGTATATTCATCACTACATATAACTTTCCAGGTGCACATGCTAATAAATGGACACTTACCTGTCCCAGGGTCCAGCAATGCCGGCAGCCGAAGCCGATCAATCGCTAGGGTCTCGGGAAGCTGCTGCCATCCTCGGTGAGGGAATCGGGAAGTGAATCGTCGCAGATTCCCTACTGTGCATGCGCAAAACTGGTCCCCGCTATCTCCTGGGACCTGTGTGTTTCCCAGGAGACAGCGGGGGATGGGGGTTCGGGAAGGGGCATGACTCCCACAGCAGTTTATTCCCAGAAGTGGGTGCAAATACCTGACAGGTATCTGCACCCCCCTCCCCCTGAAAGGTGCCAATTGTGGCACTGGAGGAGGGGAGGAATCAGATGAGTGGAAGTTCCACTTTTGGGTGGAACTCCGCTTTAATGGTAATCTATGCTGCTCTTAAAGCAGAGCGCCACCCAAAAAGAAAAGCTCTGCTTGTTCCCACCTTCCCCCCTCTACTTCCACATTTGGGAGGGAGGGGGGAGCAGGTACCTGGTTTTGACAGGTACCCGCTCCCACTTTCTGGGTAGGATTGATGATCGGTGATCAATGACATATCCAGTCCCTCCTCCTTCCCCCCGCTGCCTTCTGTGACCTGTGTGTGCCCCAGAAGATTGCGGCACCATTCAGAAAGCGCAGTGCGAATCGCACATGTGCAGTAGGAAACCAGCTGTGAAGCCCGAAGGCTTCACTGCCAGTTTCGTACTTGCAATGTCTGCGCCTGCACCCAAAGCCGATGGACGAATTGGCTTGAGGTGCCGACATTGCGGGATCCCTGGACAGGTAAGTGTTCTTATATTAAAAGTCAGCAGCTACAGTATTTATAGCTGCTGACTTTTATTTTAATTTTTTTTAGACGGAGCTCTGCTTTGTTCCCTCCTGTCTCGCCTACTTTGCAAAACATTAAAGAGATTGCAGGTGACCCTGTTTCCTCACCCAGCTCTTTAATTTCTGCTTTTTTATTTCTCCACTCTGTAACATACTCTCTAACTCTCCTTCTCACAGTTACAGTATGTCCTATCTCTTTCACTCCTTTTCTGCATCCCACAGCTTATATGTATCACCGTCACTCCTGTCCGCTCCTCATTACTGCACTCATCAACCTCAGCTCAATTTGAGCCCACAGACCCTAAAACCTTCAAGGCACTGGGACAAGTCACTTCATATAAACCACACTCCCATATTGTCTTCCTAACCCTTCTTCTTCTCCTAATGTCTGGAGATTTATCCCCTAATCATTGCCCTGCATCATTTAACTTTGACCAAACACCCATAGCCCCTCATTCTCTGGCAGCAGCCACATTTCACAAATCTAGTTGCTATTCCTTGTCTTTCCAGAACCAGCCTAACCTTCTCATGTGCCCTTTGGAATGCCTGCTCAGCCTGTAACAAATTCACCTCTGTCCATGCCGTTTTATCACTAATTCCTTTAACCTAGTCGCTGTTACTGAAACCTGGCTTCAGGAATTTCACTATTCCTCTCCTACTGTCCTCTCCCATTGTGGTCCCCTCTGGACTCTCACAGCATGGAAGGGGGGTGTAGTTAGAATCTTATCCTCACAAAGAACCGTTGAGGTTCTTCACTCACCTCCCTCTCTGGCATTCTCCTTTTTTTGAAGCCCACTGTATTCGTCTCCAGTTTCTTTGACAGCTGCTATGATCTATTGGCCTCCTGGACTGGTGTCAAGCTTCTTTGATGAATTCTCTGCCCGGCTATCCTACTTTCTCTCTTCTTCAATTCCCACAATCATTCTCTGCAACTTCAAAATTCCTGTTAACGTTAACACTCCAGCTACTTCTAAACTTTTCAGCCTAACCTCTTTTGACCTAATACAGAAACAAGCTTCTTCCTCTAATAGCAACTCCTTTTAACCTTGTATTCTTCTACTTCTGCACTGCTTGCAATGTGACCAACAATCCTTTTTCCCTCACTGACCTTATTAGCTTCATACTCTCCCTGTCTTCTTCCTCCTTTCCCTCCAACCACCAAAGAGTTGCCTGTAGAAAGCTTTAAAACCTGGGTTTCAGGTGCTAATAGCTGTGAAGTCACCCAATATGGGATTTGTATAGTCACAGCTCAGCTGTGCTGCTGTCAATTAGCATAGGATTGAATTCTGGAAGACTGAAGACAACAAAGGTTGACAGCGCTCAGGGGCCCGGAAGAGGAAGCTGCCTTGGCCAGTGTGGAACGCAAGCGTCCCTGTTGCCGTGACAATGCGTTTCACGCACATGTGCTTTGTAAAGCTCTCTGAGCTTCTGATGACACTTTCTTGGTGGATCAAAATGCATTAAGCCAGTGGATACTTACCGGTTACCTCACATCCGCTCTTTGGAACACAAATCGTGGTTTCTTGTATTCCAAAGCTGCGTCTACACATGCTAATACACAAGAGGAAACTCTGTAAGTGTGCAATTTGTTTTTAAACTGCTTTTTTATAATAAAATGGAATTACACTATAGATCTTTCCTGGTTATATTTCCCTAAATCTATATGAGGATCATAACATTACCTGTCAAAATATTGAGAGGAAAAGAAGGAGGAAACCATCTGTTACAATCTGGGGATTGATAACTTTTTAGAAGCTCTTAAATCTTCAAAAGCTGGTGAGTGGGGGCACATACAGCGGGGAGCACAGCATGGCACCTTATTGCCAATCTTGGCATTGGAAAATGGCACCGTTATAAACACTTTGAAAGACTTAATTTGGACACACCATTGTGCACTGAATAGTGTTTTTACAAGTATATTATGTTAAAGATTGTATTTTTGTCAATTGATTTTATGCAATAGATATAACACTGACACATCTTGAACCAGACAGCACTGGGCTTGCACATACTCAATTTAAAAGAAACCACCACACCACAGCTGCAGTCTTTGAAGTTGTCCCAATAACACCCAACCTAACCGCAGTGCAGGGATCACAATACACATCTATCCACTAATTTATTCAGTGCCCATGAGAATGCAAATCACTTCAAAAAGAAGACTGATGCAGATCCTGATGAGATCTCCACCGTACAGCTATCTCCCCATCAAGCATTGCATGTCCATCTGCACACTCTATACTTTCCTCTTTTAAACCTGTTACTTAAGAGGACTCTCTAAACATGTTTTCTAATGCCCACCAAACCACCTGCCCTAGGCAATTACCACAGTCATGTAAACAATGGTAACCAAGTATTAAATCGCGCCCACCTTGAGTTTCCACCACTGCGCTAAAGAAGGTGTGTGTCTCAAAAAATGTATATGAAACAATATATAAAAAAATATATATAAAAAAATGTATAACTTCCAAAGCTGCCACTTTAAATGTGTAAATAATATAAACTCTATTAATTCGCAAATACCAGAAAATTAATATATGCGGCGCTGATAATGATAATGATACTATAATGTGATAAAGTGACCATGTGTTTGACCAATATACTTAGTGATATCAGATAACAGACACATTATATATATATATCACACACAACAATAAATAGTATATCACGAATAGCCACCCTGTGTCAAAATTTTTTTTTAGAAATTATGTTGTAAAGTCCATCAATAGGAAAGACACCGTGAATGATGTGCAGATTTCTTAAATGTCCACCAAATCAAACGTGCCAGTGATTCCTCTCCCTTCAGATTCAAAACTCACCGGATAAACATGCCTCACACTCTCGTGTTTTGGCAAATAGGCGTGATAAAGCTTACACTCAGGTTTAAACGAAAAATCCTAATTCCATCCGTGTATGTACCATTTCATTCCACATGCAAATAAAAAATGCACTGATAGTGTAGTAACATAAAACCAGATTTAATATTAACTGTGTACACTTCAAACATTACACTCACATAAAATCTCTTTAAAACGAGCAAAAATTACAGCAACATCATCTCCCAATCCTCCTGTGTAAACGCCCAACACCAGATGCAATGATGGTCACGGCGGACCCGAGGTGTGCGGATAAGGTTCTCACCACCACTCACTAATCCTCGCTGCTTGGGCTTGGATCCCCCGCTCTCAACCTCAGACTCTATCCAGCGCGTCCTCCGTTACACGCTGCTACAGATGGATGCCGTACAGCCACGCCCGACGCTGAGTGTGCCCCTTTTACCATTTGAGAGGAGAGTCCTGGCAGTGGTATTTTCAAGTATTAAGTGTGCATCTGAAACTGCCCTAGGCCCTGAGGTTCCTCCAGAGAGAACTCTTCTGCAGATGATTCTCAATCCTCAACAGCTCCCCCCTCTTCTTCATCTTTAAGAAGTTTCTCCAGTGCCTCTAAATGGGGGGGGGGGGGTGCAGCTTGAGAAGAGCATTCTTGAGCATGCTTAAGTCCCCAGGAGTTACAAACCAGTGAAAACCCATGAGAGCTGATCTTGTACCCAGAAATAGCTGCAGAAGATTCCTCGCTTGGTACAAAGGAACTGGAGAATTTTGTCCCTGAGAGTGTAAATATTAGAGCAGGGATGCACAGCTAATATGACTGTGAGAGGGGCCATTACAGGGCAAACAATGTAGGGGGTCCCCCTTTCTTGACAGAAGTTACATAGATGAATGGAGGGTTCTATACCCTAAAGGAAAAGATTCTACATACTATTTACAAGCCCATTCTTTGTACTTGAGAATAAATCATATTTTCCTAGATCATTAATTTCTTGAAGGTCTGTTAAAAGTAGAAAAAAAAACAATAACTCTGTCAGACCATGCTCCAGTACTGGATGCCCTTAATTTAAAGGACATCCTGGCCAGACAGAGGATTTGGAGGCTAGATGAATCCCTCTTACGTGACTTTAGAACAGTGTTTCTCAACTCCAGTCCTCATGGTGGCCCAACAGGTCATATTTTCTGGCTTTCCATTATTTTGCAAAGGTGATTTGATCAGTTTCACTGCCTTAGTAATTACCACAGCCGTTTCATTTGAGGGAAATTCTGAAAACGTGACCTGTTGGGGTGCCTTGAGAACTGGAGTTGTGAAACACTGCTCTAAAATAGTCAGCGATCTTGAAATTGATTTGCATCTGTTCTTTAAAGAAAATAATATGGAAAATGTATCCTTGGTTGTGCTTTGGGAAACCCACAAAGCGTATATGAGAGGGAGGTTAAAGCAGAAGGGGTCAAGATGAGGAAAATATGGCGAGCTCAGGTACAATTCCTTCTACAGGAAATCAAAGGCTTAGAACAAATACACAAATAATCAAATAGATGCCAAACTATGGTAAGATTAGTAGAAAAACAAGAGGCCTTAAAACCTTGCTTAAACAAGACACAAAAAGGGTATTTAATGGAATGGCAAAAGGATATTATGAGATGTGAATAAACCAGGGAAACAATTGGCAGGAACACTACGACCAAGGTATACATCGGGTTATATAGCTAAAATCAAGGATAAGAAAGGAGATTTGAAACACTCCACAAGTGACATTATAAAAGCTTTCCAGGAATATTATCAACAGTTGTAGAAAGTGATAAATTCCCTAAAGCCAGAAGAAATCCATTCTAGGAATAAAGTAATACTTAAAAAAAGCTAAATTTCCCATGGTAGCAGAAGAAATCAAAATCAATCTAGATAGGGAAGTCACCAAAGAAGAAATAGAAGAAGCAATTATTAGTACCAAAGTGGGTAAAAGTCCAAGCCCAGATGGGTATACGTCTTTATACTTTAAAAACATTTAGCGAGATTTTGATACCTCATTTCCAGGCATACATGAATGCCATTAGAGAAGGTACAGAAATGCGCAAGGAAGTCTTAGGAGCACTGTGTTCCAGCTTCAGGCCTATATCACTAATAAACAAAGATATTAAACTATATGCAAAAATATTGGCTGAGAGGCTGAAGCGCTATATGTCAGACTGGATTGATAAAGATTAAGTATGTTTTGTCCCGGGGAGGGAAGCAAGAGACAATGTTTTGAGAACCATCCTTTTAATGCATAGCGTTAAGAAATCCAAGAAATGGACCAGTCTTTTTCCTGTCAATAGATGCCGAAAAAGCTTTTGACAGGTTGGGCTGGGATTATATGCTTTCAACCTTATGTCATCTTGGATTGGATCCCAGTATTAATAAATGGATAGAGGTATTATAGAGGTATTATATTCAAAGCCAACCGCTCATGCTCAAGTGAATGGGACCCTGTCACACCCATTTGCTCTTTACAATGGAAAGCAACAGGGTTGCCCACTCTCTCCATTGCTGTTTGTGCTGCCTCTAGATCCCATCCTAATGGTGATCTGGGAAAATCAAAATATACAGGGTATAGAAATAGCCGGGCAAGAACCTAAAGTAGCTGCATTTGCAGATGATATTATACTATATGTCTCTAATCCAAGACAGACACTTCCTAATATTTTAATGGAACTGAAAAGATATGGGGAAATTTCAAATTTAAAAGTCAATGTAGAAATATCTGAAGTATTAAATATCTCTGTCCCCTTGGGGGAGCTGAGGGCCCTAAGACACATATACCCTTTTGAATGGAAACAGAAGGGCTTGAAATATCTAGGCATACATTTATCTGTGTCAGCAACAGATCTATATCAGGATAATTATCTTCCATTCCTTAATAAAATCAAACAGGAATAAAGGGCTACCCTGCCAGCAGGATTTCCTGGCTGGGCTAGGAAAACGTGATTAAAAAGGTGTCCCCTCTGAAGGCTCTTTAAAACTTTCAGGCTCTCCTGATAAATATACTGGGGGCTTATTTTAAAACTCTTGGATCATTGGTTAAGAGACTTATCTGGAAACACAGAGGCCCCTGTGTTGCATATGAAATATTTGCTAGATCTAAGTCAATGGAGGGATTGTCTTTACCACAATGTTTCTCAACTCCAGTCCTCAAGTTCCCTCAAAGGTCATGTTTTCAGGCTTTCCATTATTTTGCACAGATGATTTGATCAGTTTCACTGCCTTAGTAATTACCACAGCCGTTTCATCTGAGGGAAACCTGAAAACAGGAGCTGTTGGAGGTACTTGAGGACTGAAGAAACATTGCTTTACCAGATTTTGAGAAGTATCAAAAAGCAGTAGTCCTGGCGAGAGTAATCGATTGGACACATAACACCCCCTTAAAAAACTGAAGGAAAGCATAAGTGAAACATCCTTAGGCCAGACTATTTGGTTGCTGAGGCAGCACAGAGGTTTATCTAGGGATTTATCTAAGGATTCAGCCGCTATTATAGCAGAAAGTTTGAGAGCTTGGGACAACCTCTATAGAAGTTTGAAATGGCAATATAATAGCCCCTTAATGCCCTCGACAGGCACAAATTACTTCTGGCCAGGGAAAGAGAACACGTCTTATTTAAATTGGACAACTTCAAGGGGTTTGAGAATAGAAGATGTTTTGAAGGGGAATGTCCTTTGTTCGTTATCAGAATTGAGAGATAAGTATGGCTCGTCACCGCGGGATGCCCGGAGATTTCGGCAACTCCAGCACTTCATGGATTCCTTGCCAAAACCAATTTGCTCAATTAGTGAGCTCAATCCCTTGGAGAGACTTTTAAACCCGGAGGGGGATAGTGGGATGTGGCATTTTACATTTCTAAAAAAAATGTTGATATCCTTCCTCGATCCCGGACTCTTGTGTCTCTTGAGTTGATGGGAACATGAATTAAACCTACCTATCCCTGAAGCTCGGAAGGTTAAAGTCTTTGATTATGTACACTTTACCTCAGTAGATATGAGGATTAAAGAACTGAATTATAAACTTCTGACTAGGTAGTATTATGTCCTATTCAAACTACATAAGATCAATTCAGCACTCTCATTTGAGTACTGGATAGAGTGTGGGGGGGAGGGAACACATGCTCATATATAGTGGCAGTGCCCCAGGATCCAGCTATATTGGGAGGAAGTCTTAAATATAATTAAGTTGATCAGTAATTCTGAAATTGGGCAGGATACCTGGCAATGTTTATTTCATGCTACTAGCGAGACAAGGAAAAAATACAACATGTCTATTATTCTCTTTTGTTAAATTCAGCTAAAGTACTGATCACGAAACACTGGAAATCAAAGAAAATTCCAACTATATTAGAATGGCTTAGAGAGTTAGATAGAACTATATTAATGGAAGAAATGATACAGATCGAGACCAGGTGGATATACTCCTTACAGGCTACCCGATTTCCAGGGCTCAATGAAGGGATTAGCTACAAACCTTTTTCGTAACCTTGCATCTCCCCTCTTTAGTTGTTTTGGCTAATTTTTCCCTCTAATGTTTTGTGTTCCCGTTTAGTTGAAACAGGCTTCATATTGGTTGTTGTATGCATAAAAATTCTTTACACATTTTTTTTTCTTTTTTTTTTACTATCAACACTGAATTATGACTGATGGGGTTTTGGTTTCTGTTCTTGTAATTATGAGGCTGATGTCCACCTGCCGATTAAGGTGTAATTTTATATAGTCGCTCTTTTCAGTTGGCCCCTTTTTTCCTTTTTTTTTAACTGCCTGGGCTGTCTGTTGCTGTATCTTTCTTCAGGTGGGGTTGCCAATTCTGCCAGGGACCCCCATACGAATGCCAGGGGCATCTGGCCAGATTTTTGGTGAATGGGGTTTGCACCTCAGCCGGGTATTTGCCAGCCTGGAGTGTGTCGACCTCTCACCTGGGAGGCGGCCCTTGCACCTGTGTAGGGGACCATTGTGGGCCAGTGGCATGTTCCACTCTCTGACCCTTGTGCACCCTTGCTTCCTGTGTCCAGGTTCAGGGATCTGTCCCAGGCTGCTCCATCCCTTGGAGCCATGGCACCCTCCCTTGGGTGGGGGGTGGAACCCTCTGTTTGGATGTGCCTCTATGGGGAGGGGTGATTTGGGGTTTTGGGAGTGTCACTGAGCAGATGTGGTCCGCCTTGTGCTGGCGCAGCGCCCTAATTAGCGTCCACCTCTCACCCCGTATTATGTGGACAGGGTGAAGAGGAGTATTTATAGACCTTCAGGTTGGCAGTCTGGCTGCTGGAGCCCAGGGAGCCTTTGATCCACACATACATGTTTAAGGTAATTTGCTAGAGTTGGTGTGATTGTCTTGCAGAGTCACTTGTTAATGTTAATTTTACTTTTGTTTTTGTCCACTTCGGTGTGCAATGTTCAATGTGGAAGTAAATCATATATTGCCTTGAATTCATTATCTCAGGCAAGTTTGTTCAACTTATATAGCTGTGATGTGCGTGCATCTTTATTAGACCCCTTGGCTGCCATCTTGTGGACATACAGGCTCCCTGCATGCCTTTCAACGCAAATGTAAGAAGTGAATGCTCATTATAGATTAATTTGATAAACACATGAACTTATGCTTGCAGTATTATACAATAGAGAAAATACTAGGACTCTTTTCGGAAATGCATTATGAGCTGTTTATTTTTTTTAAATCTAGATGCATATTATAATCATTGCAGTTCTATACTCTTCTCTGCGGAAGGTCCAGCTGTTGGGCTCTTGGCCCCACTTCGCGGATTCATGTTGGCACTCCTGGACAGACACATCTCATATTTTACAACAACTCCTTGTCTCTTCATCATTTGGAGGTAGGTATCCTCTTTTGGGAGACTATTTTTCAATAGGTGGACATAGCCTTTATTGTCACACATGTATAGCAAACAAATTATGTGGATATAATAATGTTTGTGTGATATTGTTTTGATTTATTTCTGTTTATTTTGCTGGAGGTATCATCACACATTTTCCTGAAGAAGCCTGAATAGGCAAAACAAGTTGAATAACATGCGTGATGAATGACATTATGGGGTTTATTTACTAGAGCTAGAGAGGGCAAAATTTGTCACAATTATGCAGAGAAACCAATCAGCTTCTAACTTTAGCTTGTTTAATTAAGCTTTAGCAATAAAACCTGGAAGCTGATTGGTTTCCCTGCAGAATTGTGACACATTTTGCCCTCTATATATGACTGTACAGTAACCAATTTTTATACTAAATATTTCTCTGTGTATTTTTGTGTCTATGCACATGAAAAGTCCCATATTGTCCTCCATTTTCTTTTAGTTCTTTATTAAGGGATGTTAGTGCCTTAGACTTTGTGTAAACTGGTCTTGTCCATGCAATTTCCACAGTTTTGTTTCCTAGGGTGGTTTAAACACCCATATTTGTTCTATGGGCAACACCAGTACTTTTCTGTGGTGGACACTGGGGTTTCATATGTGAGTATGTTATTTGAGATTCCGTTATTGATATAACTCACATATAAATATTTATGTATTATTTTTTGCATTTTTTAAAAACTTTTTTATTTGGAGGGAGCTCACCATGACTGACTATTGTGGCAAGTAGGGATGAGCCCAATGTTTGAGTCGAACATCGGGTGTTTGCACGTTTGACGAATACCGAACATTATGGGGCGTTCGTGGGAAATTCCCATAATGAACGTGGGAACGCCCTATAATGGCTAGACCGTCAATGCACTGCGAGATCGCAGTGCATTGATGGTTGCTGATTGGCCAAAGCATGCACCTGGCCTGCATGATTTGGCCAATCACAGCATGCTCTGCTGTGAGAGCCATGATTGGCCAAAGGCAGGGTGCCTTTGGCCAATTATGGCTCAGGGGGCCGAGTCCAAGTCCCCTACTATGTAAGGCTGCTTACACGGCAACCGTACATAGTTTTATGAATGAGAGCAGCAAAATGACATTTGTAAAGTAAAAAACGTCATTTAAAACTGCTCGCGGCTGTAATGTATTGCCGGATCCCGGCAATATACATAAAAATCATTGAAAAAAAACGGCATGGGTACCCCCCAGTCCATTACCAGGCCCTTTGGGTCTGGTATGGATTTTAAGGGGAACCCCGCTCCAAAATTTTAAAAAAATTGCGTGAGGGTGGCGTAAACGGGTGACCCCAGCCCCTCTGGCATTACGTGATGTCACATGACAGAAGGGGGCGGGGTTGCCTGTTTACGTCACTGGGTGGCCCCGCCCTCATCTATATAACAGCTGTCATTGCAAAAGGCCTGCAGTCGGCGGAAGCCTCCCATCAGGGCAGAGTTTTTCCGGTTTTCTTTTTTCCTTGGGTTGTCGGCACTGTCATCGAATATAGTTACATCATGGGACACTTTTTTTTTAATAATAAAACATTATTAAAAGCCAGCAGCTACAAATACTGCAGCTGCTGACTTTTAATAAATGGACCCCGGAAGTGGGTGCAAATACCTGTATTAGACAGGTATCTGCACCCCCCTCCCCCCTAAAAGGTGCCAATTGTGGCACCGGAGGGGGGGAGGAATCCGATGAGCGGAAGTTCCACTTTAGGGTGGAACTTCACTTTAAGAAACGACTTGTACCAAACTGTCTACTGTAATTTTTACTATTTTGACACTTTTTTGGTGAATGTGTAGGGGTACAATGTACCCGATATCCATTCACAAAGGGGGGAATCTGGGGGTCCCCTTGTTAAAGGGAGCTTCCAGATTCCGATAAGCCCCCCACCCACAGACCCCCACAATCAGAGGGCAAGGGTTGTGGGGAAGAGGCCCTTGTCCCCATCAACATGGGGACCCTAAAACACCCTCCCCATGTTGAGGGCATGTGGCATGGTACAGTTCAGGAGGGGGGGGCGCTCTAATCGCCCCCCCTTTTCATGCGGCCTTCCAGGTTGCGTGCTCAGATAAGGGTCTGGTATGGATTTGGGGGGGTCCCCCACACCATTTTTTTTTCATTTTGGTGCAGGGTTCCCCTTAAAGGACCCCAACGCTAATTTAAAAAAAAAAAAAATTGGTTCAGGGTTCCCCTTAATATCTATACCAGACCTGGCGGGCCTGGTATGGATTTTGGTGAGACCCCCACGCAATTTTTAATTTTTTGGTTCAGGGTTCCCCTTAATATTCATACCAGACCCAAAGGGCATGTTAATGGACTGGGGGGGAACCCATGCCGTTTTTTTCAATTATTTTTATCTATGTTGCCGGAATCCGACAATTCATTTTAGCCGCAAGCAGTTTTAAATTATATTTTTTCCTTTAGAAATTAAATTTTGCTGTGGTAAACATGGGAAAGATGCGCTACTTTACAGGCATACTAAGGACACCCGTCAGGCACAATATTTAAAGGAATATTTCATTTTTATTGTTCCACTTTAAGCATTATTAAAATCACTGCTCCAGAAAAAAACGGCAGTTTTTCAAAACTTTTTTTTTTATTGATACATGTCCTCTGGGGCAGGACCCGGGTCCCCAAACACTTTTTAAGGCAATAACATGCATATAAGCCTTTAAAATGAGCACTTTTGATTTTTCATGTTCGTGTCCCATGGACTTTAACGGTGTTCGCGTGTACGCACAACTTTTTTGCCTGTTCGCAAGTCCTGGTGCGAACCGAACCGGTGGGGTGTTACATAGTTACATAGTAGGTGAGGTCGAAAAAAGACACAAGTCCATCAAGTCCAACCTATGTGTGTGATTATATGTCAGTATTACATTGAATATCCCTGTATGTTGCAGTCGTTCAGGTGCTTATCTAATAGTTTCTTAAAACTATCGGTGCCCCCCGCTGAGTCTACCACCTGTGGAAGGGAATTCCACATCCTTGTCGCTCTTACAGTAAAGAACCCTCTACGTAGTTTAAGGTTAAACCTCTTTTCTTCTAATTTTAATGAGTGATCACAAGTTTTGTTAAACTCCCTTCCGCGAAAAAGTTTTATCCCTATTGTGGGATCACCAGAATGGTATTTGTATATTGAAATCATATCCCCTCTCAGGCTTCTCTTCTCCAGAAAGAATAAGTTCAGTGCTCGCAACCTTTCCTAATAACTAATATCCTCCAGACCCATTATTAGCTTTGTTGCCCTTCTTTGTACTCCCTCCATTTCCAGTACATCCTTCCTGAGGACTGGTGCCTAGAACTGGACAGCATACTATAGGTGCGGCCGGACCAGAGTCTTGTAGAGCGGGAGAATTATCGTTTTATCTCTGGAATTAATCCCCTTTTTAATGCATGCCAATATTCTGTTTGCTTTGTTAGCAGCAGCTTGGCATTGCAGTCCATCCCTTCTATAGTACTGGTTATCGACTGAGAAGTCGGCAAGGTCCTCCAGGAACTCAAACCCCTCCTTACTACACCAGCTCTTCAGCCACTTGTTTACTTCCCTAATCTCCCTCTGTCTTTCTGGTGTGGCTCGATGTACCGGTAGTATTCCTGAGACTACTACCTTGGAGGTCCTTTTCCTCAATTTAGCTCCCAAGTCCCTAAAATCGTACTTTAGGACACTCCACCTGCCTTTGACTTTGTCATTGGTGTCAACATGCACCATGACAGCTGGGTCTTCCCCAGCCCCTCCCAGTAATCTGCCCACCAGATCCGTGATGTGCCGAACCCGAGCGCCCGGTAGACAACATATAGTTCGGCGCTTCAGGTCTTTGTTACAGATTGGCCTCTGTCCTTCTAAGAACTGAGTCCCCTACCACCAGAATCTGTCTTTCCTTTCCCTTCGCTTCCCCCCCACTCTCTCACTGAAGGAGTTCTTCCCCCGGCAGCTAGGAGAGTCCCTCAACTCCAGCAGTGGTGGTCCCTGACTTGTTTCACCAATGTCACTCAATGGAGCGTACTTATTGGGATGCTCCAAACCCAGATCGGTCACCTGGCACTTCCCCCTCTACCCTTCCTGACTGTCACCCATCTACTCTTTCTTAGTGCCTGCACCTCTTTGTCTCTACCCGCCTCTGTGCTGGCCCCTGCCAGCACCTGCCGTGTACGTTCCTGACTCACCTTTAGTATGGAGGGACATCTCAGTGCGGACAGTTGCTTCTCCAGATTCAGAACCTGGGCTTCCAGGGAAACAATGTGGTTACATTTTACACAGCAGTATTCACCCTTGATCGGATGATCAAGGAACGCATACATGCCGCAAGATGTACAACGAGTCGCCTCTCCACACTCGCCGGGCATCGTACCTATTAAATTTAATGAGGATTGGGGATTATACCCTGTCCAAATTACCTAACAACTAGCTTCCTGACACTAATACTGAACAAGACAATGCACAGGTACTCAACAAGACAATACACAGGTACTCGCAGAACTACATGCACTCACAGACCTACATGCACTCAAAGAACTATGTGGACTCAGAGAACTATGTGCACTCGCAGACCTACGTGCACTCGCAATACACAAGCACACAATACACAAGTACTAACGATAAACACACACTACTCAGACAACACTCAGGTACTCACACTACACAGGTACTATGACCCCTATTATAACTTCCTGTTTTCAAATCTGGTTTTAACTCACCACTTAATCCAGTTCCACTTGGACAGAGTTCCAGCAAACTGAAAGATGAGCAGGCTCAAAATGAGTTCTACAGAAGGTTATATAGGCCTTAAGCACTGGTGACCAATTAACCACTCCCCTTAATTAGTAGGCTGAAGGAAGCAAGGAATGGGAGAGGTTTGCAACGGAGGTTCAACAGGACCGCTCCGCTCCAACACTGCCTTTTCTAAGACGGATGTTGATAGGTTCTTTTCTAGACTTCAAAGACAGGTTGAAAAAAAGACGTGGGTGTTTTGGTACCAACAGTACTTTGACAAGGACATTGGAAATAGAGGGGACTACAGATACAAATTTTCCTGAATATAAGAAAAGTAGAACCTGAGGTCAAAAAAGTTTGCAAATTAAATCTACAGTCATGTTCTTTTACCATGATGCAGATTTTGCAAAACCAATATGATGCTGATATCACAGACCTGGACAAGGAGCTATGGGCTTGGCAGGATGAACATGCATCCCTGACCTCCTCCCTAGGTTACACAGATAGAGACAAAAGACTGAAGGAACATCTTACCAAATATTCCACGAATCTCAATAAATCTAAAGAGAGCAAATTTATTAGAGACAAAAAGGCTTATGATGAGGAATTGGCATATAAGTGGTCCCAGGAGTGTTTCCACCGCCGTAGGACATTATAATCTGGAGTTACCTGTAATTAACTATGAAAGAACTGAATCTGACATTTCCTCTCTGTCATCTGTGTCCTTTGCACCAATAGGTCCCCATCTTCACGGTTCCACAAACGCATTTAAGAAAAGAAAAAACAAGGGAGAGAGTACTATCCCTGGGCACCCTACTGTAGATAGATGCACATCCCTAGAGATAAATATGCATGTTCCAATCGCTTGAACAATTGCACAATACCAGATACAATGACTTTGAGTACCTCACTAAGTAAGGTTTCACTTTCTTTACCCACTTCTTTGGCACCCACCACTGCACAATTTCAATCAGCGACGTCCAGTTCACAAAAGGTAAGTGAACTCAAAATCACTGCCTCTGGTTCACAACCTGACCTTCGTAACACACCTAATTTCACCAAGTCAAAAAAGACACTGGCTGTGACACAGACACTACCCAAACACATACCCAGACCCAAAAGTAGAACAGCCCGACCCCCACCTAGTGGAGGAGGGTCGGAAACAATATGAGATTATCTTATCCTCTCTCAACCAATGTGCAACCAGGAAGTGTCCTTGACCGCCAGGTCCTCAGGACCCAGCGCATCACGGATCAGGGTAAAAGTCCTTACATTAGTGCCACTACAGTACACATCAGTGCCACTACAGTGCCCATCAGTGCCACTACAGTGCTTGCCTGTGCCATACAGTGCCATCAGTGTCACTGCAGTGCTCTACAGTGCCACATCAGTGCCACTACAGTGCCCACCAGTGCCACTACACTGCTCATATGTGCCACCAGTGCCACTACAGTGCTCTACAGTGCCACTACAGTGCCCATCAGTGCCACTACAGTGTCCATCAGTGCCACTACAATGCACATCAGTGGCACTACAGTGCTCACCTGTGCCATGCAGTGCCATCAGTGACACTACAGGGTCACATCAGGGCCCATCAGTGCCACATCAATGCCACGACATTGCTCATCTGTGCCCTACAGTGCCACCCGTGCCACTACAGTGATCATCTGTGCTCTACAGTGCCCATCAGTGCCACTACAGTGTCATCAGTGCTCATCTGCACCACTACAGTGCTCTACAGTGCCATCTGTTCCATACTATGCCATTGGTGCCACATCAGTGTCACTACAGTGCCCATCAGTGCCACTACAGTGCTCGCCTGTGCCATACAGTGCCATCAGTGTCACTGCAGTGTTCTACAATGCCACATCAGTGTCACCAGTGCCACTACAGTGCCCACCAGTGCCACATTAGTGCCACTACAGTGCTCTACAGTGCCACATCAGTGCCACTACAGTGCCCATCAGTGCCACTACAGTGTTCACTTGTGCCATCAGTGCCACTACAGTGCTCTACAGTGCCACTACAGTGCTCTACAGTGCCCATGAGTGCCACTACAATGCACATCATTGCCACTACAGTGCTCATTTGTGCCATACAGTGCCATCAGTGACACTACAGGGTCACATCAGTGCCCATCAGTGCCACTACATTGCTCATCTGTGCCCTGCAGTGCCACCTGTGCTACTACAATGCTCAACAGTGCCACATCAGTGCCACTACAGTGCCATCAGTGCTCATCTGCACCACGACCGTGCTCTACAGTGTTACTACAGTGCCATTACAGTGCCCATCAGTGCCACTACAGTACTCATCTGTGCCCTATAGTGTCATCAGTGCCACCTGTGTCACTACAGTGCCACATTAGTTCCACTACAGTGCTCATCTGTGCCATCAGTGCCACTACAGTGCCCATCAGTACCACTACAGTGCTTATCAGTGCCACTACAGTGCCACTAGAGTGCTCATCAGTGCCACTGCAGTGCTCATCAGTGTCATCAGTGAACTACAGTGCTCATCAGTGCCACTACAGTGCCCTATTAGTGCTCATCAGTGCCCATCAGTGAGTGCTCATCAGTGCCACCCTATCATTGGATCCTCATCAGCGCCTGTCAGTGCCCCCCCATCAGTGCACATCAGTGCCAGCTAATCAGTGCAGCCTCAGTGAAGTGCATCCATGGACTGACTCAGAAGCCTTTCCTTCCCGGAGTTTGTTATCCCTTACTTTGATGTAAGTGTGGATTATATGCTTTTGCACCTATTAAATACCTGCACTCAGAGTGACTTTTCTTTTTGTTTTTTTCTTTAGTGAAGAGCATCAGCACCCACCAGTGCACCCTCATCAGAACCCAGCAGTGCAGCCTCTTCAGCACCCAGCAGTGCAGCCATATTAGACCAGCCTCATCAGCACCCATCAGTGCAGCCACATCTGCCCCAGTGTCCATATTGCAACCGTTTGTCACCAAAGCACAAAGTCACCAGTATAGCAAACATTTTATTTCCAGGGAGGAGGCATACCCACTTCTGATTCTGATTGTAAGCAGTGGGTATGATACAGAATCGGAGGAAGAGGAAAGTGTGCCCATGAAATGAATGCATTCTGGCGAAGAGCAGTGGCATCAACCAGCAGCTCAGTACCATCAATGATTAGCTCAGTGGCATCCACTAGTAGCGCAGTGGCATCCAAGAGAAATGGAGTACCACTGCAAGAAATGCCAAGCTCTAGTGGGGTGTCATCTCAGCCCCAATGGTTCAGGACCCATCCCAGACTTCCCTATGCCCTTCAAAACCCCCTATGGCTTCCTCTTAACTAAGGAGCAGCAAACATCCCTACTTTTACCACACAGCCAGGGGTCCAGGTGAACACAGAGAATTTTGCTTCTATTGCATTTTTTTATGTAATTTTTACCCAAGACCTAGTGCAAGGCCCAGTGCAACCTCTATGCACAACAATTTATATTGAGCAAACCCAGGTTCAAGTTACCCCCATCCCAATGAGTGGAGAGAACTAACAGTGGAGGAATTTAGAATATGGCACTCACAAAAAAAAGAAATATACTCCTATTGGTCCACCAGCCTAATTCACCACATGCCAGCCTACTCATCCATTATGCCATGATCAAGATACCTAGTGATTATGTGTTTCCTCCATTACAATGAGAACACCCAGTGCCCTCCCTGAAATGACCCAGCATATGACAAATATATAAAATTGGGCAACTTATAAAAACAATTCTCTGAGAAATTTGCCCATTCATTTACCCCCAACCAAAATATCTTCATGGATGAGTCACTTGTCCACTTCACAGGCAGGCTGGGCTTCAAGCAGTTTATCCCCAGCAAAAGGGCCCAATATGGGGTGTAGCAGGGCATCCCAGAGACAGGCGGGAAAAGTGCTGTTTGGTGTTTATACATCTCCCAGGCTCCTTTCAGACACGTTCAGGGATCTCTGATGCATGATCCAATTCAGGTCTTGGTCCTCTCCCCCAGGCCAATTTATACTCACCTGCGACAGACAGCCAGTGCTCTTGGCCTGGGAAATCAGACAACTCCTGTCTGTGAGAGCAAGAGGTTGGTAAAAGCTAACAAGCTGTATATGTGGAAGCTGGCAGGCTGTAGGCTTGCTCAGCCTGGTAGTGAGGGCCTGTATATTTTGTATACTTAGTGCCGACACGGTTAGGTTTTTGATTTGCTATTATTGTTCATGTTTGTTTTCTGAGATACTATACAGCACCTGTATATAGACGTGTAAATATCACAAATAAACACTGCACTGTTTTGTGACTACCTTCTTGCATTTGGTATCTGTGTCTGAGAGAATGCTTATACCAGGGAGCTTTGTACCTGGTACCTGTTCCCCAGCTTACAGGGGTTAAACTCTACAAATTATGTGACAGAGCCACGGGGTACATCTATGCCTTCCTGGTGTACGAAGGGAAGGACACCCAGCTGCAACCCCCTGAATGCCCAGAGTACATTGGAGCCAGCAGAAACATTGTTTGGGAGCTGTAATTCACTCCTTGAAAAGGGTTACCATCCATATGGAGCGGCACCCCCCATAGGAGCCGCCGAGTATTGTGGTCTGTCTGTCACCCTGCCTCAGCCAGGCACACACTTCTCACTCATGCAGAGATATGAAAGCAGTCCTTGCACTTGTCTTTATGTTTTATTGAGGGGAATTAAACTTGGATAGGGATGGGGGCTTATGAGATGCCCAGGTAATCAAACATTAAAGATTGGGACTTCTATATACACCTCTGTATATACAATTTCCTCTTCTCCTCCTGCACATCACTTCCTTGCAGAGTATCACTCCTCACTCCTCCTGCACATCACTTCCTTTCTTGCACTCTCCAGACTAGCTAGCACTGTATGCCTGACACTGGCTCAGCCAGGCCCAAAGCAAAGGCCCTTTACAGGCAGGGACCACAGGCCCCTATAGTGTAGCAAAAAAAAAAAAAAAAAGGTTCCAGTTCTAGCTGTCCCTGTGGCTACTGCTCCTAGAACCACCTTTTCAGGCACTGCCAGCCATCCTGGCTGCAGCTGCCCCTTTCCACTGCCCGTGCATCCTCCAGACTTGCTCTTCACCCATCTCAGACTGTTGCATCTCAGTCCTCTCAGGCACGCCTCCCAGTCCTCCTGACAGTGTGTACATTCACCATCCCTCCTGGCTACCTCTGTGGATCTCCTGAAAGCTTGCCCGGTAGTGTTCTGTCCTCTCTTGCTCCTCCTGTACCTTCTGTCCAGGTGGGTTTTAAGAGGGTTCCATCCGCACCTGAACCAAGGCCCAAGGTCACCCCCCCAGACTGGGGAACTCCCTCAAAGGCCCCGACAGCCTAACACTCCATCTCCATTCTTCCACCCGGTCAACTCCTTCCCAGCTGGGCTGACCCTGGGTATTTAAGGAGGCCTGCCCCCTGCCAATCCAACTTGGGGATTGGTCAGGGCTCCCTAGAATACCCCAGATGGCTCCACCTCCCCTCTCCACCTCTCTTTCCAGAAAGTACCAGAGGAGTCTGGAAAGAAGGGGGAGGTCCTAGTGACACCACCTGTGAGTCACCCAGCACTACTCTAGGTCACTCCCAACCCAGATCACCAAAAAACACCAACAAAAAAAACAACATTACTGTTCTAGCACACTAGAGGGTGCTACATATATGTGGATAATTACTGCCCAAGTTTATCCCTCTTCCACAATCTTCCATGGAAAGACTCCAGCATGTGGTACAGTAAGAGCCAATAGAAAGGGCTTCCCACAAAGGCTTGTTAATGAAAGACTACGACGAGGGGAGTGAGTGACTTTGTGGAATGAGGAGATATTGGCTGTCAAGTGGAGGGACAAACAAAACTTTTACATGCTCTCATCAATATATAATGACACCGACATGGTAATCCCCTGAAGGAATGGCACAATCCAGAAACCAGCATGTGTCCAGGATTATAATTTGTTTTCATGGGGAGAGTCGATGATCAAATGATCCAACCCTACCTTCCCACAAGAAGAACCCACCATTGGTATAAAAAAGTCTCTTTATTTCATTCAGTTTGGCCATTTCTAATAGTTAAGTGATTTAAGGTAAATCCACAAGACCTCTGTATCCTATCTTCATTATCAAGAAGAAATTATCACTGCCCTTTTGTACCCTGAAGACCCACCAGAAAGCATTTGCTCAGATTCAGAGAGCAGACTCCACATACACCTATTTCCTAAGAAACTCCCTCGTGAAACAGGCCAAAGACGTCAAAATTAATTCCGGGTGTGCTCCAGAGTTAGAAGAGACACATCGTATTATTGTCCCCAGTGTCCTTCCCAACCGGGCCTCTGTAAAGGTGACTGTTTCTGTCGTCACCATACTTCTCTACATTATTAGTGAAGTATGGTAAACGTAATTCTCAATTCCTGTCATTTACCTCCACACTCATTATGCCACTGCACTGAATTGTACATACCTCTGCCTGCTCTGAAACTGACCCTGACCTGTTATATGACCATGCTTTTGCCTAACGATAAAATGTACATACCTCTGCCTGCTCTGGAACTGACCCTAGACTGTTTATTAACCACATTTTTTGCCTGCCTCTTGGACTGATCTTTTACCCTGCTACTGAGACACAGGGGTCTCACATATGCGAGGGGCATATTTTCTGGATGAAGAAAACTATTTTTCTCATTCCCGGATTAGGGTCTGGAAACCAGAGGATTCAAAGAGATTTGAGTGGGAGAAGCCTTTATCCCTGTCCCCATTCTTTCCTGACCTCCGGCTGCTCCCTGTACTATGGACCATGTAACTGCCTACTACCAGGAACAATATTTTGACACTGCTGGCAATATCTCTACCTGCACTGAACCGGGACTGTGTATGGACAGTATCCATGCCTGCTGCCTGTACTGATTATGGACAATATTCCTGCCTGCTGCCTTGACAATTCCGTTCGCTGTCGCTGACCACGTCCCTGCCTGCTGCCTGGACCAATGCTCTCCTGTGGACAACTGCACTACTAAAACCACAGTTAATCTTTTGTTTACCCTTTGTTCAGCAGAATTTATTTTGGGGTGTAATTCTTGGTATGTGCATGCTATGTGTTAGAAATATGAAGGGATTTCAAAAACGTGATAGGTTGTCAGGAAATTAGATGTGTAATTTACTTCCGTAAAAGACCTGACAGTGCTCCTTGGATGTTGGGCCTCTGTATATGGCCAGGCTGTGTAAAAGTCTCACACATGTGGTATCATCTTACTCAGGAGGAGTAGCAGAATGTATTTTGGGATGTAATTTGTGGAATGCACATGCTGTGTCTTAGAAATATCTTAAGTTGAATCTCTAAATTGTCAACTTTGTGTAAAACAAAATGCATTTTTATTTTCTTTCCACATTTTCCAAAAAAATTTGGAAAAAAATGACATGTTCAAAAGCCTCATTATGCTTAAAAGAATATACCTTGGGGTGTTTGCTTTCCAAAATGGGGTCATTTTGTGGGCGTTTCCATTGCCATGGTGCTCCAGGGCCTTCAAATGTGTGATAGGTTGTCAGGAAATTATACAGTACGTGTAATTTTTGCTCCTAGAACACTTGGAGGTGCTACTTGCATGGTGGGCCTCTGTATGTGGCCAGGCTGTGTAAAAGTCACACACATGTGGTATCACCATACTCAGGAGGAGTAGCAGAATGTATTTTAGGGTGTAATTTGTGCAATGCACATGTTGTGTCTTAGAAGTATTTTATAAATGAACAACTTAGGGATCCTAATAGATGACAGATTGAGTAATAGCACGCAATGTCAAGCTGCAGCTACCAAAGCAGGCAGAATATTAGCATGCATAAAATACTCTAGGGATAAAACTATAATTCTTTCACTTTTAAAACTCTGGTTAGACCACATCTGGAGTATTCTGTCCAGTTCTGGTCACCTGCCCTCAGAAGGGATGTGCTGGAGCTGGAGAGAGTCCAAAGAAGGGAAACAAAATTAATAAGAGGACTGGAGGACCTTAATTATAAGAAGTGGCTGAAAACACTAAGTTTTTACTTGCTGGAGAAACAACGCTTGAGGGGGGACATGAAATTGATCTACAAATACCTCAATTGGTTTCCCAGCATAGGAAAAAAACTATTCAGTCCCAGGGAGTGTATGAGGACACAAGGCCACACATTGAGACTGGAGGAGAAGCGGTTTAACCTTAAACTGTGCAGGGGGTTCTTCACTGTCAGGGCAATAAGAATGTGGAATTCTCTCCCACAATTGGTGGTGGCTGCGGGGAGTATGGATATTTTAAAAAGACTCTTGGGTGTAAATCTTAAAAAACACAACATACAAGGTTATGGGAAATTATTATAGACACTGACACATGTACACCTACACAGGTTGAACTGGATGGACTATTGTCTTTCTTTCAGCTTTGTAACTTTGTGTAAAAAAAATGGGTTTTCATTTTTTTTTCTCTACATTTTCCAAAAACTTGTAGAAAAAAATGACATGTTCACAAGACTCATTATGCCTCATAGAATATATGTTGGGGTGTTTGCTTTACAAAATGGTGTGCTTTCCAAAATTTTGTGGGCGTTTCCATTGTCTTGGTGCTCCAGGGCCTTCAAAAGTGTGATAGGTTGTCAGGAAATGATATGTGTAATTTATGCTCCTAGAACACCTGGAGGTGCTACTTGCATGTTGGGCTTCTGTATGTGGCCAGACTTTGTAAAAGTCTTACACATGTGGTACTGCCATACTCAGGCATAGTAGCAGAATGTATTTTGGGGTATAATCTGTGGTATGTACATTCTGTGTGTTAGAAATATCTTATATATGGACAACTTGTGTAAAAAAAAATGTGTTTTCATTTTCTTTCCACATTTCCCAAAAACTTGTGGAAGAAATTGGCATGTTTAAAAGACTCATTATGCCTCATAGAATATAGATTGGGGTATTTGATTTCAAAATGGGGTCATTTTGTGGGCGTTTCCATTTAACTGGTGCTCTAGGGCCTTCAAAAGCATGATAGGTTGTCAGGAAAGTATAAGTGTAATTTATGCTCCTAGAACACCTGGAGGTGCTACTTGCATGTTGGGCCTCTGTATGTGGCCAGGCTGTGTAAAAGTTTCACACACATGGTATCACCATATTCGGGAGGAGTAGCAGCATGTATTTTGGTGTGTAATTTGTGGTATGCACATGCTGTGTTTTAGAAATATCTTATAAATGGACAACTTTGTGTAAAAAAATGCGTTTTCATTTTCTTTCCACATTTTCCAAAAACTTGTGGAAGAAATTGACATGTTTAAAAGACTCATTATGCCTCATAGAATATAGATTGGGGTATTTCTTTCAAAATTGGGTCATTTTGTGGGCGTTTCCATTTACCTGGTGCTCCAGGGCCTTCAAAAGCATGATAGGTTGTCAGGAAAGTATAAGTGTAATTTATGCTCCTAGAACACCTGGAGGTGCTACTTGCATGTTGGGCCTCT
Source organism: Aquarana catesbeiana (assembly GCF_042186555.1). Classification (NCBI taxonomy): domain Eukaryota; kingdom Metazoa; phylum Chordata; class Amphibia; order Anura; family Ranidae; genus Aquarana; species Aquarana catesbeiana. The sequence goes on from NC_133327.1 coordinate 210,587,060, forward strand.
GTATGTTTTCCAGGCTGTGTAAAAGTTTCACACACAAGGTATCACCATCATCGGTGAGGAGTAGCAGCATGTATTTTGGTGTGTAATTTGTGGTATGCACATGCTGTGTCTTAGAAATATCTTATAAATGGACAACTTTGTGTAAAAAAAATGGGTTTTCATTTTCTTTCTACATTTTCTAAAAATTTGTGGGAAAAAAATAACTGTGTTCAAATGACGTATTATGCCTCATAGAATATACGTTGGGGTATTTGCTTTCAAAATGAGGTAATTTTGTGGGCGTTTCCATTTACCTGGTGCTCCAGGGCCTTCAAAAGTGTGATAGGTTGTCAGGAAAGTATAAGTGTAATTTTTGCTTCTAGAATGCCTGGAGGTGCTACTTGCATGTTGGGCCTCTGTATGTGGCCAGGCTATGTAAAAGTCTATCTAGAAAGAAAAATTTGCGCTAGGTGTACAGAAAAAATATGTGACAGAAAAATGTGAATGAAATTATATTTAAATATCCTGCAGCTGAAACACTATAACCCTGATAGGGGGCACAAAACAAAATGTATATACAAAAAGTGCAGCGCTGGAAGACTACTACTACAGTAGACAGTGAAAATTATATTCAAAAGAAAAACAAAAACCTAAATACTGACAAACCGTGCACATTAATATTCCACTAATTATCTGATAAGGATCAGTGGGTATCGTTCATAAGGAAATAATAGTAAACACCAATTCAAATGTCATAAAAGACGTGCTTAATTATAATATAGTGTCCACAAAATACATGTGTGAATGTTCCGCTGGGTAAATCCGTGACTTCCACCATTGACAGAAACCGTCACCACAGAAAAGATGGAGGCTTACCAGACAGCCCTTATGAGACAGCATAAGATATCCTCCTCTTATGGATGTTGTCCTCCCTGTAGATGGTTCCTGATTGAGAGCGCTGTAATGGTGGTTTCCAGACTGAACCTCAGCAGTAGAGGGGGGGGGGAGGAGGAGGGGAAATCCCCTCTCAGCGATGATGAGAATCTGGTATTGCAACACAGATATTTATACGCTCACTCTCGTGGTCAGAGAGGAAGCTCGTAACAGACTGCCGCATCAATCCCTGTGCGGGTGTACATTCATATGTGAAGAAAATTCAGGCTGCCATTATTGCTCTCAGATCTTCAGTCTTCCCCAGGGCTGTGATAATCTCTTCCTGCTCCGCCCGCTTATACACAGTATAGGCGGGCGGAGCAGGAAGAGATTATCACAGCCCTGGGGAAGACTGAAGATCTGAGAGCAATAATGGCAGCCTGAATTTTCTTCACATATGAATGTACACCCGCACAGGGATTGATCCGGCAGTCTGTTACGAGCTTCCTCTCTGACCACGAGAGTGAGCGTATAAATATCTGTGTTGCAATACCAGATTCTCATCATCGCTGAGAGGGGATTTCCCCTCCCCCTCCCCCCCCCCCCCCTCTACTGCTGAGGTTCAGTCTGGAAACCACCATTACAGCGCTCTCAATCAGGAACCATCTACAGGGAGGACAACATCCATAAGAGGAGGATATCTTATGCTGTCTCATAAGGGCTGTCTGGTAAGCCTCCATCTTTTCTGTGGTGACGGTTTCTGTCAATGGTGGAAGTCACGGATTTACCCAGCGGAACATTCACACATGTATTTTGTGGACACTATATTATAATTAAGTACGTCTTTTATGACATTTGAATTGGTGTTTACTATTATTTCCTTATGAACGATACCCACTGATCCTTATCAGATAATTAGTGGAATATTAATGTGCACGGTTTGTCAGTATTTAGGTTTTTGTTTTTCTTTTGAATATAATTTTCACTGTCTACTGTAGTAGTAGTCTTCCAGCGCTGCACTTTATGTAAAAGTCTCACACATGTGGTATTGCCATACTCAAGCATAGTAGCAGAATATATTTTGGGGTATAATCTGTGGTATATACATGCTGTGTGTTAGAAATATTTTATATATGGACAACTTTGTGTAAAAAAAAAATGCCTTTTAATTTTTTTCCCACATTTTCCAAAAACGTGTGGAAAAAAATGACATGTTCAAAAGACTCATTATGCCTCACAAAATATACGTTGGGATGTTTGCTTTCAAAATGGGGTCATTTTGTGGGCGTTTCCACTGTCCTGGTGTCCTGGTGCATTGTCAGGAAATTATAAGTGTAAATTATGCTCCTAGAACGTCTGCAGGTGCTACTTGCATGTTGGGTCTCTGTATGTGGCCAGGCTGTGTAAAAGTCTTAGACATGTGGTATCGCCATACTCAGGAGGAGTAGTAGAATGTATTTTGGGGTGTAATTTGTGGTATGTACATGCTGTGTCTTAGAAATATATTATAAATGGACAACTTTGTGTAACTTTCTACATTTTCCAAAAACTTGTGGAAAAAAATGACATGTTCAAAAGACTCATTATGCCTCATAGAATATACGTTGGGCTGCTTTCTTTCCAAAATGGGGTAATTTTGTGGGCGTTTCCATTGTCCTGGTGCTCCAGAGCCTTCAAAAGAGTCATAGGTTGTCAGGAAATGATATGTGCAATTTATGCTCCTAGAACGTCTGGAGGTGCTACTTGCATGTTGGGTCTTTTTTCCTTTAGAAATGTCATTTATGATTGCAGCTGTAATGAATTGTCTGGTCTCGGCACTATAGATGAAACTCATTGAAAAAAAACGGCATGGGTCCCTCCCTCCCAGTCCATTACCAGGCTCTTTGGGTCCGGTATGAATATTAAGGGGAACCCCGAACTGAAGCATTGATACATGTTCCCTGGGGCAGGACCCGGGTCCCCAAACACTTTTTATGACAATAACTTGCATATAAGCGGCTTTCGACTTTGCCGGGAACACTGCATATTGTTCGGTGTTCGCCTAATGTCTGAACAACCAAAGTTCGGCCAGAGCTTATGCTCGGGCTGTACCTAGTCAGTACATCAGGTGTGATCAATTTTCAGTGATTGGCACTGTAGCTTGTAGAATCTATAACCTTCACAAATACCATATAATATACACGTATTTGGGTTATTTTTACCAAAGATATGCAGCAGTAACTTTTGGCCAAAATGTATGAAGAAAAATTACTAATTTGCTAAATTTTATAATGGAAACAAAGAAAAATGGAAAAAAATACAGAACAAAATGTTCAGACTTTTTTCATGGATAGCGCAAACAAAAAAAACTGTGGTGATTAAATACCACCAAAAGAAAGCTCTATTTGTGTGAAAAAAAGGACAAAAATGTCACATGGGTACAGTGTTGCATGACTGAGTAATTGTCATTAAAATGTGAGAGCACTGAAGCTGAAAATTGGCCGGGTTAGGAAGGGGGTATAATGTGCACGGGGTGGAAAGGAGTATATATAGACCTGCAGGTCGGCAGTCTGGCTACTGGAGCCCTTTGATCCACAGATATATGTTTAAGCTCAGTTGCTGGAGTTGATGTGATTGTCTAGATGTGGCCAGTCTGGCTGTGTATTTGAGCATATTTTGTGATGCCGTGCTGTTCCTTTGTACACAGAGTGGGGTTTGCCTCTGGACCATTATTATATTGTCTGACCAGCTGCTAGAAAATTTGTTTGCCCAACTAGTGGAGTGTTATCAGGTACTGCTTATCTCAAATGTTTAATATGGAAGTAAATCATAGATTGCCTTGAATTCAATAAGTGACTTTATCGCAGGCAATGATTAAGAAAGGGTTTCCGCGCTCACAGACTCAGGTGTGCAGCCTCCCCTTAGACAACCCCCCTGGGGGGTGACTTATAGTAATAGAGAATTTTAGAATAGGGGTAAATGGCGCTACCTCTATTGGGGTATCTGTTGTGATAATTGTGCTAAATGTGCAACTAAGAAAAGCCACTCAACAAGGAAACCTCTAATTGATGAATGTGTTCCTAAGAGCTTATAAGCTAAATAAACCGTGCTAGTGTGTATAATCAAAGGGTGTTCATATCTATATCTGAGGTGCCTGCCAAATGAGTACAATATATAATAGAGGCACCTATATAGCACACATCCCCCCCTGTTGCATGAAAAGGGACCTATTGTATAGAAGTCCCCTCTGCAGTTGGTGTAGTGAAAAACTTATTAGTCATTACATACAAAGTGAAAAACTCATATAACCAAAAAGCATAAGTTAGTAACCTTCATCCATCCACCTCCAAATTAGTGGTGATGAGAGGTGTATTAAATCTTAAACCAATACACCATATATTATAACATAAATAATAAAAAATAAATAATAATAAAAATCTAACGAGTGTGAAAAAATCTGAAAACCCACATATAAAAATATATATATATATAAATATATATATATATATAGTGTTCCAGCAATATGTTTAGTGTTCCAGCAGTGTTCTTATGATTAGTGACTTTCGTGAGAAAAAAAAAAAAAAAAACGAAAGTCACTAATCATAAGAACACTGCTGGAACACTGTATATATATATATATATATATTTTTTTTTTTGCTGGAACTATATTCTTTTGCTGGAACTATATATATATTTTTTATGTAGTTTATGTTTAGTTGCACATTTAGCACAATTATCACAACAGATACCCCAATAGAGGTAGCGCCATTTACCCCTATTCTAAAATTCTTTATCGCAGGCAAGTTTGTTCAACTTATATGGCTGTGATGTGTGTGCACCTTTATTAGGCCCCTTGGCTGCCATCTTGTGGACATACAGTCTCCCTGCATGCTTTCCAACACAGATGTTAGAAGTGAGTGCTCATTATTGATTAATTTGATAAACACAGGAACTTAAGCTTGCAGTATTATACAATAGAGAAAATACTAGGACTCTTTTGGTAAATGCATTATGAACTGTGTATTTTTTTGAATCTAGATCCATATTATAATCATTGCGGTTCTATACTGTTCTCTGCGGGAGATGCGACTGTTGGGCTCTTGGCCCCACTTGGTGGATGCACGTTGGCATTCCTGGACAGACACATTTCATATTTTACAATAACTCCTTGCCTCTTCATCATTTGGAGGTAGGGGTCCTCTTTTGGGAGACTATTTTTCGATAGGTGAATGTAGCCTTTATGGTCACACCTGTATAGTAAACAAATTATGTGGATATAATAATGTTTGTGTGATATTGTTTTGATTTATTTCTGTTTATTTTGCCAAGGGTATCACCATGCATTTTCCTGAAGAAGCCTGAATAGGAGAAACATGTTAAAAGATTTCCCCAGTGGGAGGATCCTTTCGGCTCAGTGCACAATTGCAGTGAAACCCAGTAAGTATTACCTATAACAGACAACGACTTAAGCAGCCACTATAAACATTAAATAAAAAAAAATGCATAAAATACATGTTATTAGCAACACAATGGTTAGCAACATTAGCATCGCTTAATCTTTGTGACACCAAATATCTATTAGATGTGTATCTTATCCTCTGTGATCTTATTACAGTCCACCATGTGTATAAAGACAGTCTCTTTAATTTGAAAGTCTGTGGGCTCCTTTTCAAAGGTTCCGTATATCACACCGGCACCACACCACGTGAAACCTGCCCCCCTGAGGTTTGACACTCACCAGGGCTCCTTAATATACAGCCCTTTAATCACAGTGTCCTCTACAGATCACTAATAGGATGGCTCCCCACATTCACTGGTCCCTTTAAGAATCGCTGATCTTATCAAATAAAACAGCTCCACATAGCATAATCCAGTTCACATGCAAAGTTTTTAAAAACACCATCTACCCTAAAATTACACTTACAAACACATCAGAATGATAAGGCATCAATATCAATACATCAATAGCAGTTCCATGTCAGTCCTCCCCGTAGTGTGTATTACACAGTTTCTTACTAAAGCGCTCCTCGCTCTGTGGCTGTGAATGACACTCATGGTGGCATGCTGATGTCACTCCCGGTCGCCATATGGTCCCGCTTTGACTCATTTCGTCATTATGACTTTGTCTAAGGGTGTGGCCATACGGTGCGATGCTCCAGAATTTATTATCTACAGTACCTGCCGGAATGTTTAACCCCTCACTACCCTGTCTTCACTCAAGCTCACTCCAGCGATCACTGCCAGGAAAGGCTCCTGAAGCAGATCAGTGGGGACATATCCGGACTGCATGAATCTGATACCTTTATTTGCATATTACCCAGTTTTCATCCTAGGCAGCATCAATTCATAAGCTTATTTCCATATTAAATATAAACAACATCATATGTGTTATACTGACCTGTATGAAATAAAAAAATATAATAACAAAATTATATTAAAAGATCTTAACAATACCCTTGGATAACCTTAAATTTATAATTGATCACACTATTAAACAGAATAGGATGTGTACATTATTACCAACCATAATCCATTAAGAAGATAGACTCCCCCTCAAATTGATACTTTAATCATATATACATACTTATTTTCTATTGGACATAACCTACCTATTTCTAATATGCATATGTCATGCACATTACCCTAATAATCACTAATAAAACAGTTTATATCCAGTTCTATGTGCATTCCTCTTGGTGACAAAGTATCAGTTAAGTATATCCATTTGGTTTCACATTTTGATAGTTCTCTAACTCTTAAACTTCTCCAAAAAGAGATGGACTCTGTCAATTCCCCAGAATCTCAAACCTGATGGGTCCCTGTTATGACATTGTTTAAAATGTAAGGAAACACTATGGTCTTTAAAACCTATATTAATATTGTGTATATGCTCTGCAATGCGCTTCTTTAAGGGTCTTTTTGTGCGCCCAATAGACATGAAGCCACAAGGGCATTCCAGCACATGAAATAAACTTTTATTTGGAAGTTTTTATCATTAGATGTAGGTCTAAAACTATTTAGACCCCTGAACGTCCTGAAAACCTGTCGGCATGCCTTACACCACCTACAGGCAAAAAAAACGGCTTTGTCCCAGAACAATCGGGGTCTATTGGGTGGATTCAACACTATTTTAACAACTCTATCCCCAAAACTAGGGGCTTTCCTGTAAATAAATTTAGGATGCCCAGGTTTAATGCTTTATCAATACACAATACATGTGTCGCCTGAATATATTTTCAACTTCAACCTCCAACCCATATATGATCTTTATTAATATTCCTTACTTTATTATCCCTCAAGCAATCGGGGCATTTCTAACACTTCCTGTATGATTCCATCTAACTGACAAGAATCATAACCTTTTAGAATGAACCTTTCCTAAATTACTTGGGACTGTGCAGTAAAGTCACTCATAGAGGAACAGTTCATTTTCACCCTCATTACCTGACCTTTCAGTGTGTTTTTCAACCATAATGGATGATGGCCACTCTGCAGGGATAAGTAACTGTTCCGATCCATCAGACACCCCCTGACAAAGTTGTAATGACGAAACGCCTCAGTTATGGGACCATACGGCGACCGGGAATAACGTCAGCAGGCCACCACTGTGGGGAGGGCTGACATGGAACTGCTACTGATGTATTGATATCGATGCTTTATCATTCTAATGTATTTGTAAGTGTGATTTTAGGGGATGGTTTTTTAATAAACTTTGCATGTGAACTGCATTACACTATGCAGAGCTGTTTTATTTGATAAGATCAGCGATCCCTGGAGGGACCAGTGAATGCGGGAAGCCATCCTATTAATGATCCATAAAGGACACTGTGATTAAAGGGCTGTATATTAAGGAGCTCTGGTGAGTGTTAAACCTCAGGGGAGCTGGTTTCACATGGTGTGGTGTCGGTGTGTGATATAAGGAACCTTTGAATAGGAGCCCAAGGACTTTCACATTAACCACATGCCGACCAGCCGCCGCAGTTGTACTGCAGCAGCATGGCACAGCTGGGCGAAACAACGTTATGTAACGTCGCTTCGCCCTTCGGCCACTAGGGGCCGGGGGCGCTCGCACGTGCTCCCACTCGCTCCCCGAGCCGATGCGAGTGCCTCGATCACCCCCAGGCTCCCACGATCACTCTGGGCACACGGAGAACCCAGAACTGTGTGTGTAAACACACAGTTTCCTGTTCTCTGAGCGGAGAACTGACAGATCATCTGTTCATACAGAGTATGAACAGCGATCTATTAGTTTCCCTGCACAGTCCCCATCCCCCTTCAGTTAGAACACAAACTAGGACACACATTAACCCCTTCACTGCCCCCCTAGTGTTAACCCCTTCACTGCCAGTGACATTTTTACAGTAATCAATGCATTTTTAATCATACTGATCGCTGTATTAATGCCAATGGTACCAAAAATGTGTCAAAATTGTCCGACGTGTCTGCCATAATGTCACAGTCATGATAAAAATCACTGATCGCCGCCATTACTAGTAAAAAAAAAAAAAATGTTAATAAAAAATGCCATAAAACTATCCCCTATTTTGTAGATGCTATAACTTTTCCGCAAACCAATCAATATACGCTTATTGATATATTTTTTTTACCAAAAATATGTAGAAGAATACGTATCGGCCTAAACTGAGGGGAAAGCGACACAGTGCCGAATTGCAAAAAACGTTCTGATCTTTGGGCAGCCAAATGGTCCGGGGCTGAAGCGGTTAAAGAGACTGTCTTTATTCACATGGTGGACTGTAAAAAGATCACGGAGCATAAGATACACATTTAATTGATATTTGGTGTCACCCAGATTAAGCACTGCTAATGTTGTTAACCATTGTGTTGCTAATAACATGTATTTTATGTTGAATAACATGCATGATGAGTGACATTATATGACTGTACAGTATGCTCTTATTCAAAATTTTTGTAATTAAATAAAAATTTGTAACAAATTTGTATACTCTTTGTATTTATGTGTCCATGCACCTGAAAAGTCCCATATTTCCTCCATTTTCTTTTAGGAAGAATTAATACATTTACAAAATGACTCCTATACAAAATTTTATAGAACTTGGGAAAGCTGGTTCGAGTTTAAACAATCTTTGGTGTATATAGGTTATATGGGTAAAGGAAATGTAATGGAGGAGGGAAGAAAGGGAGAGATGTAGGAAACCCCATAACGTATAAAATGACATAGATGAGGAATAGAACGAGCTCTGCTCATGAACCCCTTCCCCTCCTCCTCACCCTTTTTTTTCCTTCACAAGCAATTTAGAATAGTGATTCTTTTCACAGGTAAAGAATACACATAAAGGGTTTGAAGAGGTAATCATGATGGTGTTACCTTCATATTTATATGTAGGTATTGTATTTATGTTTTGTTGTATCTGAGATATTAATGTTTTTTGTAATACAGGATGTATTTTATGATGATATAATGTGCTTTGTAATTCTTTGTTAAATGAATAAAAAGAAGTTAAAATGTCAAAAAAGAAGGATTTTTAATCCTACCCCCCACCTCTCTGCCTGCATGAGACCATGACCTACTTAAGGTAAGTGGGCCTTTAATACCCTAAAATAGAGTGGCTATTAAACTGAGAGGAGTGGCAAGTCCAATGTCCAAATATCTGCTGTGCCCTGGCTTTGATGCCATGTGAGCTGCTGCACTGTGCAGGGGCTGTGGTTAAATGTAGCTGAACATCAGTTACTGTTCTGTTGAAGTCAGTCAGTGTCTGATCACACATGCCCAAGAAACTGCCAAAATTGTGTCTGCACTTGCTCAGGCATGTGCAATGATATTGCCATGCTGGTCCAATGCTATTTAAACACCACCACTGCAGTGCATTGCTCTGCTTGTAAAAAGAAACCTACACAGCCCCAATTCAAATGGAACACTTCATGGAAAAGACTGCCACATGATCCACCACAAAGGCACTCACCAGTCCATTTTGCAGTACCAGCAGGAAGAATCTTCACCTCTCATGGCAGGTGTAACCCCCAGGGCCTTCTGGGACCCTACCCCCCCCCCCCCCCCCCCCGAGGGATAAATACTTTGGACCTGTAAAGCACTGTCAGTCTGACCTGATACACAGTACCCTGGAGATTCTTGCCCACAGTATCCAGCATTGGCCAGCAACATTACAGCCTGTCTTTCAGTGTGAGGTCTGGGTCAGTCTCCCTTGGCCCTCTTGTTAGAAGCAATCAAACCAAATAAAGCCCTTCACTACCCCAGCAGGGATGTTCAGAATACACTAGAAAAAGGGACTAAGCCCACAAAGGAAAACATTCAGAGAGACATCTATAGACACATTCATCACCTAAGGACTGGACCTTTGGTTTTTTTTGGGTTTTTTTTGGGCCAGTGTCCAATTACCTGAAAGTGACAGCATAGCCCAAGTAGTTAACATTATGATGTGGCCTCTGTCCTGTGATGTATGATTAAGAAATATGCATTTTAGTATGTGTGCGCAAAATAAAAAATAGCTCTGGCAGCAAATGAGTTAAATGTTCACAGACAAGGAAAAAACAGGTACATCTATTGTTTTACCAGCCATCTTCATGGCTTCACTTAATAAATACCTACCTTCCAGGTGCAACCACGCCTTTCACAAGATTGTTGACTGGCATTTTCTTCAGGATGGCAGTCAATTCTCAAATTGTCATTGAAATCTAGAGTATATGATTCTCCAAATGTCAAACTAAGTCCAGTGATATTACCAATCTGCAGAACACACACAAACATTTTATTATTTTTGTCTCAAGTTATTCTTTATTAACATAAAGCAAAAATGCTACCACAATCTATTGTCATAACAAAGGGGAAAAATTAAGTACACTACATAACTGTATGCATTCAATTTAGAGGTCTCAGAAAGGTCTGAGAAATGAATTACAAGCTAAACTCCATGCACACAGCTTCAAAGTTAAACTTAAGAGTTGTTATGACCAACAGATAAGAATTCTGTTTTGTGATTCAGGCACCCTTTCAAGAAAGAAAATCTGGAGAGGGTGGTGCTGCCTACTCCTGACAGCACTGATCTAATTGTGCATGCTTTTAGTGCTCCCTCCCAGTTGAAGCACTGCTGCACAGCTAACTACAGAAGGCTTTGACCAAGAATTATTTACTGTATGTAAAAATATATTACATTTTTTATCATAAATACATAACCAGTTTAAAGTCTGAAGTCAAAGAAATAGACATGTAGTCAGATCAACATTGTACAGACATACATCTATCTCCCCTATAGAAGTTTAGGGTTATCAACTGCACAGGTGTGGCTAGGGGAGAAAAGATTTTGGCTGGAGGCTCTGAAGATGAGGCAGAGTTAGCATTTTCCAAGAGGGTAGAACAAATGTTTAACTGTACTTTACTTGCCTTAAAGGCTTGTCCAAGCAAACATAGTTTGCAATACAGAACTACAAATACATTAGTTTTATATGTCTGGATTTCAGCTTCAAAGTTCTTGTAAACCTCTGAAATGAAAAATATCCTTTTATAGTGTGAATTTGCCTTAATCCAATGCATCTCTGCTCTGTCATTCCTCTGCCATCTGCATGAGTCAGTTTTAGTAGTTACAGCAGATACAGCTAAATAGAAGGCCAATGGTTACATCCTAATGCCCCGTACACACGGTCGGACTTTGTTCGGACATTCCGACAACAAAATCCTAGGATTTTTTCCGACGGATGTTGGCTCAAACTTGTCTTGCATACACACAGTCACACAAAGTTGTCGGAAAATCCGATCATTCTGAACGCGGTGACGTAAAACACGTACATCGGGACTATAAACGGGGCAGTGGCCAATAGCTTTCATCTCTTTATTTATTCTGAGCATGTGTGGCACTTTGTCCGTTGGATTTGTGTAAACACGATCGGAATTTCCGACAACGGATTTTGTTGTCGGAAAATTTTATATCCCGCTCTCAAACTTTGTGTGTCGGAAAATCCGATGGAAAATGTCCGATGGAGCCCACACACGGTCGGAATTTCCGACAACACGCTCCGATCGGACATTTTCCATCGGAAAATCCGACCGCGTGTACGGGGCATTATAGTTACAGCAATACATTGGCCAACACTTCTCCCAAATATGGTCTTCTGCCAGGTAAATCACGAATTAGATGAAAATAGTTAGATGCAAATCCGCTAATTTTAAAGATAAGACATTTCTAATGCAGAACTTTGCGAGTCATTTTCAAACACCTTGTTCACAAAAAATGTATGCATTGGCTGCTTTGTCATACAGGTATATATTGCTAAAATTCAATTAACTTTATTAGGTTAGAAGAGATAACATAACAAAAAAATATATGCACAGATTGAAAAAATGTAGTATTGTCTGGAACTCAATAGTTTCTGTTGTAATCTGCAGTACACGTTATATTTACCTTCTTGACAGCATCATAGGAAATCACATGGTTAGACGTTTGCACAACACCATTCTTTCTCACAACAAGTTTCTCTATTTGTTTTGGCAATCCCAATATTTTTATTTCATCAAAGTTCAGATTATTTGGATCAGTATAATTTTTATGGGTTACTGTGAGTGCTATTGAATTCTATAATAAAGAAAAAACAAAGCAAACAAACCAAACATAAATACATGCATGGAAATAAAAAGGTATATGGAAAATACTATTTGATTCTCTTTTGACACAATATAATGATTGCAGACAGAAAATTCATTAGCAGAAGTTTTTTTAAAGCAGGTCATGATAATGCTTCATCCTGATTATATATTTGAAAAAAAATTGATTTTTGGTTTACCTGTAAAATCCTTTTCTTGGGGTACATAACATGACACAAAGGAGTTCATAAGTTACTACCGTATTTTCCGGTGTATAAGACGACCTTTTACACGAAAAAAAAATGGCCAAAATGCGGGTGGTCGTCTTATACGCCGTGTATAAAACATTGGTCTTCTTATACACCAGCTGCCCACTGGATGTTAGCCCTCCGGATGCTCGCTGAATGTGTGGTAATACTGTATACTTACAGTATACCCCGCTGAGCCAATCCCGGCGAGCGATGTATTCTATTAATGAATACAGAGCCTGCTTGGATTGGAGTAACAACCTCTACCAATCCGAGCAGGCTGCATACAGTAGCCTGCTCCAATTGGCTTTGAGAGTCAGAGGTGCGGGTTGATGATGTTACAGCCTCTGCCAATCCGAGCAGGCTTTGTATTAATTAATAGAATGCATCCCTCGCCGTGATTGGCTCAGCGAGCTATACTGTATGTATACTATGAGACAGTATGTTACTGAAGCTACTGAACATACGGTATTACCGCACATCCAGCAGGCTGACAGAATAGTGGGAAGGGGGTCATCTTATACGGCGAGTATAGCACAAAACCAACGTTTTAAATGGAAAATTAGGGGGTCGTCTTATACGCCCGGTCGCCTTATACACCAGTGAATACGGTACTTGGGTTTTACTGTCACCTTTAGGTGAGTGGACACTGGCCAAAAAAATAAACAGCAATCCCTGACCAGGCACACCCCTCCCAGCACAGCTAAGCCTCGATTTTCAACTATATAAATCAAAAAAGTTTCCACGCAGCAATAATGAACCACAATGAAGCCTCTGGCACTTACGTGTATCACCACCACATCAAAACACTATATAAATCATGAAGTAGTGCAGCGCTTGTGATATCTACTAAACTAAATGACAATACCCTATCAAAAATCTAATTTTCCTCCTAACCACCTTTATTGGTTACCAAAAATCAGTAAATCCATGCATTTACTGTATACATACAGTATACTCATTTGCTAACAAGAAATCTATAAAAGCATATATGTATATACAATCTCTGAGAAAGTCTTTTTTTTTTTTTTAAGGAAGTCTTTAACGGATGTAGCACGTAAGGTGGGGCTTTCTATGTGTGATGTCATCACATACTTGTCGATTCACTGTGCCTGTCACAAGCGAAGAGGAGCGCCCAGAGGCATACAAGTGATGGACAAAACACAAGTAATTGGAGATTGCTGTTAGAAAAAGGATTGTCTGTCGCTGTTAACTGTTTATATTTATGTGAGTTTTTTTAATCTGTTTTTTTTTTTATAACAATTGCATATGGAGAGCAGTATGGTTGTTTGATTTTTATTGAGGAAAAATCCACATGACACAGTTGCAGGAACGAAATGCTGGGAACCAAGTTGAGCTGTCTGGAATCAGCTGCAATTAGTGTTTGAACCATTTTAGACCTCATAGAATTTAGAGGTCTGAATTAAGGGAGAGCTTACGTCCTCACTTGATGGTGGTGCCGCATTGTACTTGTGTGGAAGCAGTCATTTATAGACATGTGCACATTGAAATATTTAATTTCGGAATTTCATTTTCGTCCGAAAAATAAATGTATATAGTTACTCCCGAAATTCGTTTTTATTTATTTCGTTTCGTAATCCGAAATAATTAAGGTCGAATCTGTCATTGAAGGCTTATGGTGTGTCGAATGTTCTAAGAAGAATCGACGGAGCAGCTAAACTGTACGACGCCACAATCGTACATTTCCGGTGGAATGTTCCGCCTACAAGCTATAGTAGACTTCTAATGTTGTATGACACTAGTAATAATTAGAATTAACATTAGAATTCTTCTATAGCCTATGGGCAGAGCATTTGACCATAAATGTCCGCTCGCGGTGACTGCTTTGTCGAATCTTCATGTCGAATCTTTTCTCTCTATGTAGAATAATCTTGGACTAATAGAGTTAGGTTAGGCACATTCAACCTTTTTTGCTATTGTATCTATAATGTCAAATCTTTTCTCTCTATGTCGAATCTTTTCTCTCTATGTAGAATAATCTTGGACTAATAGAGCTAAGGTTAGGCACATTCGACCACAGGTTCGATGGACACAGAACGCTATTGTCAGCATCATGTGGAATCTCCTATCTATATCAAACTGTTGTCGCAACGAAAACGAAAATAAAGCATTTGTTTATGTCGGATCTTTTGGTTTTCGGATTCTGCACGTTCGTTATCGTTTGTTAAAACGATAACGAAAATACCCGAAACTCGGACGAAAATGCATTCGGACGAAAACAAATGCACATGTCTAGTCATTTATACAAAAGATAGGGAATTCACAAAGTGGTGTGTGAACACAGAAGATTGCATGTGTTTATCTTTTGAATACTACTGAGGATTATTTGATCACTAGCACATTAATGTGGTATATACAAGTGTAGATTTTTTTTTTCCACAAAAAATTTTTTATTTCGTATTTAAAGAATAAAACATACAAAACAAGAATTTTGTCTTGAGACAGCAGTCGATAGAATAACATGGAGGGTATCTATGTCATGATAGAGTATAAAGCATATTAACAGAAAATAAACACAATCGAATCATATAGGTGTAAATTTGCGGAGAAGGGCGGAGGATCGTACTTTCTATTGTCCCCTCCCCCCATCCCTCCCCTCACCAAGTTGAAAGGCGAGAGAAGGTACAATATCTCGAACGTGTTCAATCAGTAATGTTCAGTGTATCCCAACCGGACACAGACAGGGTATCCCTCCATGTAGAGAATATAGAAAGAGAAAAGAATAGAGGAATAGAAGAAGAAGGGGGAAATTGGGGTAGAGGGTAAGGCGAGAGGGGGAGAGGAGAGGGGAAAAATAAAACAAAGATATATTAAAAAAAAAGGGGGGGGGACGTAAGGGGGAGACGAGGAAACAAGTGGGTCCGCACCTGTCCCTCCTCCCACCTCAGTCTGGGAGACATTTCTGTATTTTCCCAGACAGTCCTAGTGTACATACTGAAGGTAGCGATCCGTGGTAACGAAATGGGACCAACAGGCCCATGTCGCCGAGAATTTATGCATCCTATCTTGAGAGGTATAGATCAGTTCTTCCATTTCTTTTATAGAGGAAAGCCGTGCAAACCACTCCCTGATTGTTGGGGTGACAGTTGACCTCCAATGATTGGGTATACAAAGTCTGGCGGCATTCACCATATGCATGGCCATAGATTTGTAATAGGCCTTTTTGGGTAATGTTGTGTGGTGTAAGAGAAATTGGAATGGAGAATACTCTAAGGTGTAGGTCGTTATGTGCGCAATGAGGCTATGAACCTCCTTCCAGAAGGGTTGGATATTCCTACAACCCCACCATATATGGAGCATTGTTCCCACTTCAGGGCCACATCTCCAGCAAGTG
Source organism: Aquarana catesbeiana (assembly GCF_042186555.1). Taxonomy (NCBI): domain Eukaryota; kingdom Metazoa; phylum Chordata; class Amphibia; order Anura; family Ranidae; genus Aquarana; species Aquarana catesbeiana. The sequence continues at coordinate 210,603,066 of NC_133327.1, forward strand.
TCAGGAATGCTAGCTGAAAATTTATGAAGACGCGAAGGGGTTCTATACCACTTGGTGATTACTTTATAACCATTTTCTTGGATGGCCACATTCAGCGAGCCTTTGTGGGCGTATTCATATACTATTTTCCAATCTTCTTCGGATAGGGGGGTTTGGAGATCTCCATTCCATGAATTTAATGAGGGAGCAATAGCCTGTGCCGGGGATTCTAAGAGAAGGGAATAAGGAAAGGAGATTAGGTGTCTTTGCTGTGTTTTACGGTGGCACAAGGACTCAAAGGGCGTGAGTTGTCGTGTCCAAACAGATTGATTAGCATGGGTTGTAAGAAAATGTCTAATCTGTCTGTATGTCCAGAATGATAAAGAAGATGTCTTAGAGATAGATTGTAGGGATTCAAAGGATAAGGGTCTGTCATTAGAATAAAATTGTAGAGCGAGGACGTCCTCGAAAGGCCATTCCTGACTCAGAAAGTTCTCAGAGGTCCCTAGTGGGAAATCAGGATTTCCCCGTAGAGAGGTTAAGGGGCTCGGTAGAGGAGTAAATAAACCGTGTGTCAAGCTCTTTTTTGGATGCCAGGAGTGTAGGGTAGATAAGCGGATGGGCTAAGAGATTGTGGGGCCAATTCTTGGAGGATATCCATGGGAGGAGGTGTAGAGGTCCTGACGAGAATGATTTCTCTAGGAAGACCCAGGATTTTTTATGTGCATGGATGTTCCAATCAGCGATCCTCGTGAGGAGACATGCCTTGTGGTATTTATGAAGGTCTGGTAAGCCTATTCCTCCTCTGAGTTTGGGTAATATAAGTCTGGTAAATTTAATTCGAGGCGAAGAATCCCTCCACAGAAAAGCAGAACAGGCTTTCCGGTAGGAATTAAAATAGGTTTGTGGTAAAGAAATGGGAATTGATTGCATTATATAGAGAAGACGAGGCAGGATAATCATTTTAATCAGGGACGCGCGGCCAAACCAAGATATGTTTAAACTACTCCATTCTTTTAGGTGTTTTTGGGTCTGGAGAAGGGCCGGGTGAAAGTTTTTCGAGTATAGTTCAGACAGACGAGTGGGAACTCGAATGCCGAGGTAAATAAATGTTTCTTGCTCCCAACGAAAAGGGAAAGACGTTTGGCAAAGTGACACTAGCTGGGATGGGAGGGAGATATTCAGTGCTTGAGATTTGGCATAGTTGATTTTGAGGTTAGATAAGTTGCTAAAGTATTCGATGTCCTTAAGGAGATTGGGCAGGGATACAATGGGTGATTGTAGAGAGAGCAGGATGTCATCGGCAAAAGCTGTGACCTTAAACTCTCTGTTCTTTACTGTGACTCCTTGGATGTTTGAATTTTCTCTCAGTCTGTTAAGGAAGGGTTCCAGGGTTAAGATATAAATTAAAGGTGAAAGTGGGCACCCCTGACGGGTGCCGTTACTAATAGGAAAGGCGTTCGACAGGTGGCCATTGATTTTTACAGCTGCGGAGGGGTTTGTGTAAAGCGCCATGATATATGATAGCATGCGGGTCCCCAAACCTACAGCAGCGAGTACCTCCTGCATATAATCCCAGGCCACTCTGTCAAATGCCTTTTCAGCGTCCAGGGAAAGAAGGAATCCTTGTGTTTTGGAAGAAGTGATCCAATGATGCAAGTCTAGTGTGCGGATGGTGTTGTCCCTCGCCTCACGGCCAGGAACAAAACCAACCTGATCTAACGAGATAAGGTCGGGCACCAGGGGAAGAATTCTATTAGCTAATACTTTTGTGTAGATTTTGATATCAACATTCAGGAGTGATATCGGTCGATAGTTAGCTACTGCGGAGGGGTCCTTGCCCTCTTTAGGGATTACTGCTATGTGAGCTGCAAGCATTCTGTCAGGTTTTACCTGGGGGTTAGATAAGGCGTTATATGTATCAAGGAGTTTGGGAACTAATAAATCCGTGAAGGCCGTATAATATTGAAGGGAGAACCCATCTGGGCCCGGGGCTTTACCTGTTTTCATTTGCTTCATGGCTAAGACTATTTCAGGTGCTGAAATAGGGTCCTCCAAATCTCGGGATTGTTGAGGAGATATTGGCTTCGGGCTATATTTGGATAGGAATTCTTTGATTAAAGCAGGGCGTGTGTGGGTGTTGGCTCGTGTAGTGCCAATGGACTGTAAATTGTATAATTTAGAATAGAATTTTTCAAATGCCCCAGCAATGTCTTCATTCTTGACCAGAAGAGTTCCCCCAGGGTCCCGTATATGGTGAATTGTGGAGGAGAGTTTAGATTTTTGGACCGCGCGTGCTAGTAGGCGTCCACATTTGTTACCCTGTTCATAAAAAATCCTCTGGCCAAGAATGTAGCGTCTTCGTGAGTGTTTGCCTAGCTCCTCTAGGAGTAAGGAACGAGTATATATTAATTCCTGTACAGTAGTTTGCGCATGGGTACGTTTGTGTGTAGTCTCGAAGGAACTGATTTTCTTGATGAGGGAGTTTATGTAGGACTGATGTTATTTTTTAGCTTTTGTGGCTAGGGCAATGAGTTCACCTCGAATCACGCACTTATGTGCTTCCCAAAGGGAGATAGAGAAAATCTCCGGACTGGAGTTTTCCGTGAAGTATTGCTGGATCCTCGTGCGAATATGGTCATTTGCTGCAGGATCTTTGAAAAGGGAGGGATTTAAGCGCCAAGACTTGGTCCTGGAGCTGGATTCAGGGAAGGCCAGGGTCACTGAGATCGGGTGGTGGTCCGACAGAAACATTGGTTCAACAGTGGACTGTAAAAGGAATGGGAGGTCTGACTGAGAGAGAAAGAAGTTCTGGAGTATTTTTGGTGCGGCGCTGAAAAAAAGGTATACTCCTTATCCGAAGGGAACAAAGTGCGCCAGGTGTCGTGCAAAGTTAGAGATTGAAGCTGTAGGTTAATCTGGCGTAACGCTTTGTAGGTCAGGGTAGAGATACCTGTAGAGGAATCCAGTAACGGATTCAATGGGACATTAAAGTCCCCTCCTAGAAGTACTATACCTGTTTGGAAAGTAGCCAGAAGGTCACACGTCTTTTTAACCACTTCCCGCCCGCCCTATAGCGGATTGACGTCCGGGAAGTGGTTGTGTTATCCTGACTGGACGTCATATGACGTCCAGCAGGATAACATGCCGCAGCGCGCCCCCAGGGGCGCGCATCGCGGCGATCGGTGGAGCGGTGTGTCAGTCTGACACACCGCTACACTGATCTTGGTAAAAAGCCTCCGGCGGAGGCTCTTTACCACGTGATCAGCCGTGTCCAATCACGGCTGATCACACTGTCAATAGGAAGAGCCGTTGATCGGCTCTTCCTCACTCGCGTCTGACAGACGCAAGTAGAGGAGAGCTGATCGGCAGCTCTCCTGGCAGGGGGGGTCTGCGCTGATTGTTTATCAGCGCAGCCCCCCCGCAGATCACCCCACTGGACTACCAGGGATGCCACTAGGACCACCAGGGAAGGGGCAACGTGGATGGCCAGGTATGTACCCCATGGCCATCCACATGTGCCCAATCTGTGCCAATCAGTGCCCACAAATGGGCACTGATTGGCACTATTATGCCAAAGATCTGCCCAGCAATGACCAGATCTGCCCAGCAATGCTATATCAGTGCCACCCGTCATTGCCCATCTGTGCCACCTGTCATTGCCCATCGGTGCCACCTGTCAGTGCCCATCGGTGCCACCTGCCAGTGCCCATCTGTGCCCATCAGTGCCCACCTATCAGTGCCCATCAGTGCCACACATAAGTACCCATCAGTGCCACCCATATATGCCAATCAATGCCACCTACGAGTGCCCATCAGTGTCGCCTATGTGTGCCCATCGGTGCCACCTATGGGTGCCCATCAGTGCCGCATACCAGTGCCACCTATCAGTGCCCATCAGTGCCACCTATCAGTGCCCATCAGTGCCGCCTATCAGTGCCCATCATCAGTGCCCGTTAGTGCCACCTCATCAGTGCCACCTCATTGGTGCCACCTCATCGGTGCCCATCAGTGCCGCCGTATCAGTGCCCATCAGTGCAGCTATATCAGTGCCCATTATTAAAGGAGAAAGCGTACTTATTTACAAAAAAATTTAACAGAAACAAAGAAAAACTTGTTTTTTTCGAAATTTTCGGTCTTTTTTTATTTGTTGCGCAAAAAATAAAAACCGCAGAGGTGATCAAATACCACCAAAAGAAAGCTCTATTTGTGGGAACAAAATGATAAAAAAATTGTTTGGGTACAGTGTAGCATGGCCGCGCAATTGTCATTCAAATTGCAACAGCACTGAAAGGTGAAAATTGGGCTGGGCGGGAAGGTGTCTAAGTGCCTGGTATTGAAGTGGTTAAAGAAAGAAACTTGGTGTTCATTAGGGCAATATTGGCCAATGTGATCGGCTTAGAGGAATAAGATCCCTTAATAAAGATGTACCTACCTTCTGGGTCTACAAGTGAGTCAGAGAGCTGAAAATTAGCGTTTTTCGATATAAGGATGGATACTCCCTTTGTTTTGGAGACAGGGTTGGTGGAGTGGAGCGCTGTTCGGTAGATGTGGTTGGACAGTTTGGGGACGGCATCAGAACGGAAGTGTGTCTCTTGGAGGAATATGAAATGGGCTTTGTGTTTAGTGAGGGAAGATAAGACTTGTGATCTTTTTTCTGGTAAATTAAGGCCCTTCATGGTTTAGAGAAAGGCACTTCAAGGTCAGGGAGGACATGGCTTGGGTCAGAGGCTGCAAGGCTTTCTTTGTTAAAGTGCTGCGAGGTGGCGGTGTCACCTCTTCTAAGGGATGTCACACAAAACAGGATGGATAATCAAAGAGCACCACTAAGAGGGACAGGGGCGGACCCAGTCAAAAGGAACAAAAAAGGAGAACCAAAAAAGAAAAAGGGGAAGGAGGGGAGGAGAAGGACACGAAAGGTATATACCAGCGGGGGAGGGAGAAAAAAAAGGGGGGAGGGGGGGAGAGAGCCTAGAGCGGGAACAAAAGATGGGGGAGAGAAAGGGGAGAAGAAAGTGAAGAAGAAGAGAGGAGCAGAGGGGAAATTTGGCCACGTCACCTAAGAGGAAAAGCCTGGAGGTTCAGTGAAAATCCCAGTGGGGCCGCTGTGCGGGAACGTGAACGAGGACTGTAACCACGGGGAGAGAAAATTGAACCGTGTTTAGGATATGGGGGGGATACAGTGGGGAGCCTATCTAAAGTGCAATAGAAACATTTTAACCAGCGTGTAAAAGGGAAGCATAAAAAAACGAAAAAAAAAACTAAGAACCGGAGTGTCCTGAGGAACTGGACACCATAATTTGAACATATCAAGTAACACAGAGATATCCTAAAGATATCACAGAAAGTATCGCAGAAAATCCTGCCAGGTACCTCCACTGAGTGCGACTTCTCAATGCAAAAAAAAAAAAAAAAAGGGAAAATACATGCAGTCAGGGGAGGCCAGATGAAGCCACAAAATTATGTTTTCGTTTGTTTGAGGGCCCGGGGTGTCAGGGGAGGATAGGAGACACAAGAGATGTAGGTAACGTCTACCTGAGGAAGTAGTGGGTGAGTGTATGAAGATTACCTCTTCATTTTCAATTGCAATTCAAGGGAGGTTCCAACTGACAACCCAGGCCAACAAAGACGAACACAATAAAACAAATACAAATATAATGCTCATGTATCTATGATAACCTAAAAAAAAAAAAAAAAAAAACCATGACCGACATGTAGCATATCTGAACCCGGGGTACTACTATTTGCCAGAGGGCTTTTCTGAGTGTGAAGGGTACAGGGATGGAGAAGGGTACAGGGATGGAAAAGGATCCTAGGCCACGTACAGGTGAATAGCACACAGAAAAAACCCCAAAAAAAAACAAAACAGAAAAAGAAACAAAAAGGTCCAGCAAGGGGGAGCAAGAAGAAACGAGGGGTATCAAGTCCAAAAATAAGGGGTGTAGTTTTCTCATATGGGAGTAAGACGTTTCTTAGAAGGTAGTGTAGAAGGTAGTGTAGATCGGGGAGAAATCCTGTTTGAAGGAGTTGGTATTCGCTTCGGTGCATGTATAAAGCTTTGCATGTAGCAAGGAGTGGTGCGGGAGATGGTCCCCAGGAGACATGGTAACTGTAGCCTTGGTGTCGGTGCAAAGTCCGCTTCACTGAGCTGTGCAACTGAGATGCGGGTATGGAGACATCTGGCAGGTAAGAAAGAAGTAAGAGGATTTAGCTCACCATACGATCTCTTCTCCTGGATGGTGTGGACGGAGAATCCGGGCTCCGTTGATGTTGATCCCGGCGAGAAATCCGGTTGCCCGGAGAAGGTTGATCGGCTCTGTTTCTGCGGGATCTATGCCTTTGGGTCTTTGGCGATGGATGGAGAGAGACCGGACGCCAGGGTTCAGAGGGGAAGTATGGAGCGTACCAATCCGGAAGCTCGACGTCAAGTTGCTCACAAAACCCTAGCAGGTCTTCAGGTGTGCGGAGTAATGCGGAGCGATCTCTAGTGGATGCTGAAAGACCAAACGGGAATTTCCATCGATACTGTATGTTTCTGGCACGTAAAAGTTCCAGCAGGGGGCGAAGGGCTCGCCTGTTCTGCAATATTATCTGGGATAAGTCCTGAAATAACTTGACTTCCCCGCCATTGTAGAGAATACAGCCTTTCTCTCTGGCCTTACGAAGAATTTCTTCCTTGAGTGGGAAATTTACTATGCAGCAAATAACATCCCTTGGTGGTTCATTTTCCCGGGGTAGCAGTCACAAGGCCCGATGGGCTCTCTCCATGTCTATGGGGGAATCTGCTGGGCGGTCGATCAAATCATTAAAGATTGTACATATAGATTGTTGCAGAGCTCCCGGATCGATATTTTCGGGGAGTCCCCGCACTCTTATGTTGTGCCTCCGACTGCGGTTGTCGAGGTCTTTAACATGTCTGTGAATATCCAGAAGTTGAGAAAGGTGGGAGTCAAAAGTGGATTGCACCTGCCTAATGGCGGCAGCGTGAGTCTGAGTGACTTGTTCCACCTCGTCTATCCGATGTGCCACTGCGTAAATTTCAGTTTTGAGATCAGCAATAGCCGTTGTAAGGGTGTTTTTAATATCCGCAGCAACTGTTTCTAGGTCCAGTAAGCTTGGGGGTTGGGATCGCCCTGTATTAATACCAGAAGCCCCTGGATTAGGTGTGTCGGGTTCCATGTTAGGCGAGGCCTGAGATGGGGCCTGGGAGGCCGCATGTGCGGCCATGCGCTGGGTCCGGAACAGCTCCGGTATATTTCTGCTGAGCTGCGTACCTGAGTCGTTTACAGCTCGGGATGTAGAGGAGCTTCGGGTGGATCTGTTCATGGCGGTTATGGGGTGTAGGCTCCCCTAAAAAGCACTTTTCAGTCCCCGGATCGCAGGAGCTCTCTCCTTATGCTGCCATCTTGGTCACCGTCCAGGCCACGCCCCCAAGTGTAGATTTTTTTGTTGGAAAAGGAATCACACACTCTTTATGAGCTCTGAGTGATATATATATATATGTTTTTGTATATGTATGCATGCTTTATAGATTTGATGTTAGCATGCGATTATATGTATAAATTCACAGATTTACTGATGTTTGATAGCATACAAAGGGGGCTAGAGGTAGAATTATATTTTTGATAGGGTTATATGGTTTGTTTTTGTAGATATCACAAGAATTGCACTACTTTATAACCTTTAAGTCTCAGTTTTGTAGCATGCAATGAGGAACACAGACAAGAAGGGAGGGGTATTTGTGTCATGTGATGTAGTCCAAGAAAAGGATTTTGCAGGTAAACCAAAAATCCTAATTTCCTAATCATACCTCACAGGACACAGAGGAGTTCAAATTCAAGATTTCTAGGGATGTCCTAGAGCAATGAACATGAGGAATGGGCAGCACAGCAACAATGCCAAATATGGTGAAAACCCAAAACAGAACAAAAGGAACCCTTCTAACACTACAAATCCACCTGCAAAACCTTCCACTCAAAACTGGCTTTTGTAGAGGCATGAACTTCTACCTGGTAGAACTCAGTAAGAGTGTGACCAGGTAGCAGACTTACAGATTTGAACAACAGAATGCTGAACAGAGAAGCACTAACACTCCTGGTAGAATGGACCTTAACCTGTGTAGGAATCTGCTGCCCTCTATTGTTAGCAGCTAAATATCACAGTGGTATGTATACCTATATATTACCACTGCATATAAACAAAAAAGATACCGTGCTAATAAATCAACCCCTACAAAAGCTGCAACTAGAAGATGCAACTAGAGATATACACCTAATAAATCATTCAAAATTAAAGCTGCACTGTGGAAACCTACAAACTGTTAGATAGATATAGTGACACACATGAGATAGTGAGACCTGTATGTGTGATAGGTAAATGATACATTAATTGTCACTCCACAACTAATTAGCTGAGTGACATAAGGTGAGCATAAAAAAGGGAAATGTCCACAAGTGAAAAAATATGTTTGAAAGATGTCAGTCCACAAGTCTCCAAGAAGTTTCCAAAACGATCCGATGACACACCAAGTGAAATAATGCACTTCCATCATAAGAATTAAAGGCTTACCAGAGGCAAGCTACAGCAGGCCTGTGGCTATAACCCCGCCAGAGTCCTTGATCCAAGGAAGTGGCAGCAACACCTCAAATGGTCCAGGAGGGTAAGCCACAAATGATCGACAGGTAGATGCTCATAGATACTCAAAGTCTGGATTGGTCAGTGAGTTACCAAAAAGTGAGAAAGGAGCTCAAATAGTGTAAAACCATAACACGTTCCAGAGATTTACTAAAACTTGTGCACACAGAATCTAGTGAACCTGTGCATAGTAACCAATCAGCTTCTAACTTCAGCTTGTTCAATTAAGCTCTGACACTAAAACCTGAAAGCTGATTTGTTTCTATGCACTGCTTCACCAGATTCTGTGTGCACCAGTTTTAGTAAATCTCCCTCATAGTGTAGGAGAGAGTGAAACCATCTGGCCACTCTGCAATACTTCATCCCAAAGTTCCTTAGAAAGGAGAGCCAAATCCTTCTCTTATCTGCATTTACAATGGAGAACACATTTAGGGAGAAAACTTAAGCTTTAAGTAAGCAGTTTTAATAGTGCAAACCTTGTTAATGAGAAGGCCACAAAGGCCTTTATTGCCTCTCACATCAACAGTATTAATATCCAAAAAGGAAGTAAGGACATCTTGTATGGGTAGAAAATAGAGCCAGAAAGGATTGGGTCTCCACATAAAACTGCCAACCACATGATTCATGGTAGCAGGAATGAATAATGGGGATGATCAGAAACTCATCTGGCCTAAATATTAATGGAGATGAAGTAAGGAAATCAGGACAACACAATGTCCTGATTCAGGTGGAATGAAGCAACCACCTTAGGTAGGAAAGAAGACAGATGCCTCAAACACCACCTCATCCTGAAAAAGAACCAGGAGGGGATCCTTGCAGAAAACAGCAACAAACTCCAAGACTCTGTGAGCAAAGGTAATAGCCACCAAAAAAGACAACCTTGCATGCAAGGAGTGACAAGGGAATCTCTTATTAGAGAGGTTAAAAATGAAAAGTCTGCAGAACAGACCAAGTTGACGTCCCACAGAGACAAGGGGACTAAACAGGCAGATTAATCATTGTGACGTCCTGTACAAAGTCTTAATGAGGTGCTTTATGTCTCTGAAAAAGAATGGCCAAGGCTGAGATCTGTCCCTTTATGATACTTAAAGCCACGGACATCTCCACACCAGACTGAAGAAAAGCCAAAGTGCGCCCCACTACATACTGTCAGAGATGAAATTGATGACCTTCATACCAGGTGAAAAAAAAACAAAAAACTTTTCAAGCAAGATGGTAGATGGTGGTTGGAGGTCAACTTTCTGGTATTGAGGAGGGGAGGAATTCTGCTTGGCATCCTCATCAAGAAGTTCCAATTGATCAGAAGGAAGGATTACCTGGTGTCCAGCATCTGCATGGATATCCAACATTTCTGTCCTGACCTGGTCCTGGGAGTCAGATGCACTGGCAGATCAAAGGGCTGATGCTTGTCCCACACTGACAGGCTATAATCTGCAGGGCTCTGGAGTGAAACTGGGCATAGGGGACCACATCAAATGCAACTTCCATATTTCCCAGGTACTCTACAATATGAATACCCAGGGTCCTCAACAACCCTTTAAACTAGTAAAAACCCAAGGGACCATAGATAGGTTAAAAGGCAATGCCACAAACTGGTCCAAAATAGGCCAGATTTCTCTGTTTAGCTTGGAAAATATAAATAGATTGGAATAGAAGCAATGAGACCTCTCTTCTGGCAGCATAGGTGCGATGACACCCTGGTACTGCAGTCTTTCCAGGGCTGCAAAAATAATAAACACTCTTTTTGGTGGTACCAAAGATACCCTTAAGCACATAAACCATAGAGGGGGAAACCAGCAAATCTCCAGCTTGTAGCCTTCTAGACACACTGCAGACCCAGTCGTCTGTGACATCCTAAGTCCATGCATCCCACCCCACCTGCATGAGTGAGGGCACCCCTTCACTGTGAGAAGGATTTGCCTCCTTAACCACAGTACTTGTGGATCCAGTTCTTCTAACAAGACTTAGACGGAGGCTTCTGCTTAAAGCCTGAGGCTGGTTGCTTATGAAAAGGACTATTTTTGGATTTTGAAGGCATCATCAGTTTCTGACATGTCATTTTCACCTTTTGTTTTTAGGGAAAAGAATGTGCTTTTACCCACAGACACATTCTTAATGAAGGCAGTTCTCTCGTCCCCCCCCCCTTTTTCCTGCAGCCTGCCAGGTTGCATGCTCGGATAAGGGCCTGGTATGGATTTTATGGGGGACCCCACCATTTTTTTTTTAAAATTTGGCATGGAGTTCCCCTTAATATCCATACCAGACTCGAAGGGCCTGATAATGGACTGGGAGGGGAACCCACGCCATTTTTTTTCGAAGTTTTTTTTATGATTGCCAGGATCCGACAATACATTACAGCCGCAAGCAATTTTAAATTACATTTTTTCCTTTAGAAATGTAATTTTGCTGCGGTACTGTTATAAACATGGGAAAGATGTGTTACTTTACAGGCAGACTAAGGAGACCACTCAGGCATGATATTTGAAGGAATATTTCATTTTTATTGTTTCACTTTAAGCATTATTAAAATCACTGCTCCTGAAAAAATGGCCATTTTAAAAACTTTTTTTTGCATTGATACATGTCCCCTGGGGCAGTACCCGGGTCCCCAAACATTTTTTATGGCAATTACTTGCATATAAGCCTTTAAAATGAACACTTTTGATTTTTCATGTTTGAGTCCCATAGACTTTAACGGTGTTCGCATGTTTGCAGTAATTTTTCATCTGTTCGCATGTTCTGGTGCGAACGAACCGGGGGGTGTTCGGCTCATCCCTAGATCCAGGCTGCTCTGTGCAAAACTAACTGCACAGAGGAGGTAAATATAACATATTTATTATTTATTTTTAGAGGAAAAAAAATTAGACTTTACAATCACCTTAAAGATCAGGACAATCAGTGTCTTATTTAGGTATGAAATAGTCGGGGCAACAGCCAGTGGACCTAATTTCTTGTAGCATTACTTTTCCATGGGGTACCGGTGAGCAAAATGTTTTGATAGCGAAAACACCTTCTCCAGATGAGCCAATCAGCATACATCACTTTTGGTAAGTGAGGTAACACAATTGGGGTTCAGTGGCTATAGCAGTGGAAAGGCTCACACAGAAACCAGCAGGATAAATACGCAAGATTATTCCCCTGGCAGGTGTTGTGGGCTCACCTGAGGCGCGGGGTCTAAGCACTAACTGGTCCTCACCATAGCTCCTGATGGTGAAGATGGGTATCGCTGAGTGCTGTGAGCAAGCTGTCGCTCTGAACAAGCTGGCGGGCAGCAGCAGCTGCAACAAAGTAGGGATCACGCAGAAGCATAGTCAGTATACAATCCAACGGTTATGAATTTAATATTATATATATATATATATATATATATATATATGTGTGTGTGTGTGTGTGTGTGTGTGTACAGTGATACACCAATATATATTTATTCCTGCACTTAGGATGTGTGTGCAAATATTTCCAAATGTGTAGTGCAAATAAGGTTGCTGCTCTTAAAAGGCGAATGTGCCTCTAAATCATAAACATGTGTGTAAAGAGCGCTACCCAATATACAAACTTAGTGTTAAACTCAAATAAATTAATACATTAAATGCTTAACCACTGTTATCACACTCTTTTTGTGTATGTGATTAAACTTGCAAATCGTGCAAATAAAGTGCCAAGTGCTGTAAACATATATTCAGTGCAGTCTGTGCTCCCCTCCCACTCACCAGCTACTATGGACCCCCATGACAGGAGTCATTCGCGCTTGTGTGAATATCTCTGATTGCTGGGCTTTGTGGTCCTTCTGCGTGGGTCTTTGGTTGTCCTTAAAGGTATACTCATATATGGTAATAGTAAATGACAGAAAAGGAGAATATAGCGTAATTCCCTTTTATTTTTTAATAAAAGGTAATAAAATATATCCACTCACATTTTTCCGGTTTCCGGTTTTTATGCTGAAAGATGTTTTATACCATGTAAGTGGATATATTTTATACCTTTTGTTGAAAACAGGATTACGCTATATTCTCCATTTCTGCCATTTACTTTTACCATATTCGAGTATACCTTTGAGGATCTTTTGACTCCTGTCATGGGGGTCCATAGTAGCTGGTGAGTGAGTAGGCACACATGAGGGGAGCACGGACTGCACTGAATATATAGTTACATAGTTAGTAAAGTTGAATAAAGACAACAGTCCATCCAGTTCAACCTGTGTAGATGTGTGTGTAGAAAAATCATTTCCCATATCCCCGTATATTGTTTTCGCTAAGATGCACGTCCAAGAGTCTTTTAAAACTATCCATACTGCCTGCCAACACCACCGATTGTGGAAGAGAGTTCCACATCCTTACCGCCCTGACAGTGAAAAAACCCCTATGCAGCTTAAAGTAATTGTAAAGTCTCATTTAAAAAAAAAAGAAATAACAAACATGTTGTACTTACCTCCTCTGTGCAATTGGTTTTGCACAGACCAGCCTGCATCCTTCTCTTCTCGGGTCCCTCTTCACTGCTCCTGGACCCTCCCGTCAAGTGCCTCCACAGCAAACAGCTTGCTATGGGCGCACCCGAGCTGAGTCAGAGTTCCGTGTGTCCATTCAGACATGGAGCCCCGACCCAGCCACACCCCCTCTCTTTTCTGATTGGCTAACTGCCTCTGATTGACAGCCACGGGAGCCAATGGTGCCACTGCTGTGTCTCAGTCAATCAGGAGGAGAGTCCCGGCTAAGACACTTGTGGATATCGATGGAGAGAGATGGGGCTCAGGTAAGTAATTAGAGGGTGCTGGGGAGGCTGCTACATACAGAAGGTTTTTTGATTTAAGATATTAAACCTTCTGCCTTTACAACTCCTTTAAGGTTAAACTGCTTCTCCTCCAGTCTCATCGTGTGGCCCCATGTCCTCTCACACTCCCTGGGACTGAAAAGTTTCATACTTACGCTGGGATCACCATTGAGATGTTTGTATATCTCTATCATATCTCCTCTCAAGTATCTCTTCTTCAAGGAGAATACATTTAGCGCTTGTAGTCGTTCTTCATAACTGAGGTCCTCCAGTCCCCATATTAATTTAGTTGCTCTTCTCTGGACTCTCTCCAGCTCCAGCACTTATTTTCTGAGGATTGTGACCAGAACTGGATGGAATACTCCAGATGCGGCCGAACCAGAGTTTTATAAAGTGCAGAATAATCGCTTTATCTCTGGAGTAAATTCCTTTTTTAATGCATGCTAATATTCTGCTGGCTTTGGTAGCCACAGCTTGATACTGCATGTAATTGCTCAGTCTGTCTTCTACTAGGACCACTATATCCTTCTCCATCCTGGAAGCCCCCAGTGTTTTCCCCCCCTAATGAGTAACTTGCATTTATGGTTTTTACCCCCCAAGTGCATTACGTTACATTTTTCAATGTTAAACTTAATTTGCCATTCAGTAGCCCACTTCATTATTTATTCAGGTCCTCCTGTAAAGTTTCTATATCCTGCTGTGTTATTGCCCCACATATCTTTGTGTCGTCAGCAAACACTGAGATCAAGCTACTTATCCCACCCTCTCTATCATTTATACATAAATTAAACAGAATTGAACCTAGGACAGAGCCTTGGGGTACCCCACTAACCACTCTAGACCATTCTGAGTATACGCTATTTATCACAACCCTTTGGACATGCCTCCACAGTCAGTTTTCTATCCAGTTTTTTTACAGCGCTTAGCATTTTATGTGCACAATGGAAGTTTAATCACATATACAAGAAGATTGATATATATGGACACTCATGTGGACTTTTGATGCACAATATATAAGAGAGTGATAATAGTGGTTAAGCATTTGATGTATTCATTTATATAAGTTTAAAACTAAGTTTGTATATTGGGTTGGTAACAAGCAGTTGCAGGTTGGGATCAAGCAGAAGTATAATCGAGGAACAAGCCAAAGGTCGGTAACAAATAGTTACAGGTTTCTATCAAGTAGAAGCATAAGTGCAAAGAGCAAGATACTGTCTGGAGAAGAGCACAATAATCTGGCAAACAGGAAATGCACAGGCATGGCTTAAATAGGATGTTCATGGGAGGAGCAAGGAGTTCAAGATTCACCAGAAACAAGGTAGAAAATAAGTTTGTCCAAGGGATCAGGCAGGGAGTTGTCCAGCATTTCCAGTGGCCCTGTAAGATGAGCTACTGCCAGATGTAGCAGAGGTCCTGGGTTCAGATTCTGGCCCTGATATGAGGGTTCACTGGAAAGGATGTGGGATTTTATGCCAGCCGCCAGGACCCAAAAACAGTGACTCCATGGGTATAGGATTCTGGCAGTGGTAACCACAGTGGTCTTCTGTGTCCGAGACAGCTCTGAACCCTGAGATTCCTCATGGGAGGACTCGTCTACAGAGGACTCCCAATCCTTCTCTTCCTCAGGATTTTCATCCAAAACCTCATACTACTGCCAAAAGGAGAGGAGGGAAAGGAGAAGGCTGATGTTTGCGTCCCAGAGGTTTCCAAGACTAGAAATTGCTGCATAAAATCCATCTCTTGATACAAAGGAGGATTGTGCCTCTGAGACAGTGGAAATACCTGATAAGCGCAAAGATTCAGAGCTAATCTAATCCTAGGAGAGTCATTGCAGGGTGAACTGTGCAAGGGGTCCTCTCTACTTGAGAGAGGTCATAGCTTTCTGGCAGTCTCTAGGTCCCAATAATCTACAGTGATTGTCCTCCCCAGCTGACAGACAGTCAAATCCTGATCAGGTGTCCACAATATTTGCTGCACTTCATAAGCTGCGCTGTTCAGGTGCTGTATCCCAAGGAATTGCTGGCTGTACGGGGCTACAGCTGTCAGACGTGCTTCTTCCCTAAGCTACCAGTAAAAAGGCACCACAAGGAAAGTGTGTATGGCTTACCCCTTGTAAACACCATTACTGCGGTGAAGCCCTCTACTCTAAAAAAAGCAACTCAAATGCACACAAGAAAACCTAGAGAAAAATGCCACAAGCTCCACAAAACCCATGAGCATTCACCAGTCCAGTAACGGGGCCAACAGGCAAATCTTCGCCCATCATCATGAGGGTGCCCCGCAGGGCCTTCAGGGACTCAATTCTCCTTCAGAGAGATTACTCTCATGGATCTGGAGAGCATCCTGCCAATGAGTCCACCTAGTATGTGGTACTCATGAGATTGCTGTCTGCAGGATCCAGCAATAACCAGCAGTGTTACAGGATGTCCCTGCTCTTGCATGTGGGGTCTGGTACATGGGTACAATCCCTATTGGCCTGCGGGCTGTAGCAACCAATCCTGATAAATCTCACGTCTACCAATTTTTAATTGGGTCATTTACATTAAATATATCCCTTTTAAATGAATCTATCGAAAAAATTACTTCTTGAAAGGGGAAATAAAGGTGCCTGTTCCTGTTTTATTTGTGATTTAAAAAATATTAATATCTCATATACTTACAGGTCTTGCATGGAATTCATACAAAACATAAATGCCATGTTCAATTGAGTCTAAAAAGAAAAG
This sequence comes from Aquarana catesbeiana, assembly GCF_042186555.1. NCBI lineage: Eukaryota > Metazoa > Chordata > Amphibia > Anura > Ranidae > Aquarana > Aquarana catesbeiana. Next base: position 210,619,169 of record NC_133327.1, read on the forward strand.
AATAGATATCTGCATTTAAAAGGTATATTGTAAACAACAATAATAACTAACCAAGTAAAATCAGCACAGATAAATTGGGATAAACACTGTGGCATGTACGTAGAGGTTGTGATTTTGTTAACCCTTTTGGTAAAATAGCCAAAATGTGTGCATTCAGCTTATGGTCTATAGTCTGTGCATGTTCTTTTATTTGCAGTGAAACATTTTTACTAGCAAAACAAAGAATAAACATTGCATAATGCTTGTCAGCAATAATAGACAATTTTGCTTTAAGACTGGCTGCTCTGTCTTTTTAGTTTAGTCATTTTGGTGTTATTTGCATTAGGCTATAAATGGTAGATGAACATGTGTTTCCTATATGGAAACTAAATTTAATTTTTTTCTAAAATGTACAGTATATGCCAGCTAATATACTTGTTATTATAATGTCAAATACCAGATCAGATTGAAACTTACCAATACTGTTACCATCATCCCAGAAAAGATGTCCATTTGCAGTCTCATTACCATCCAGAGCAATCAGAAGTTTCATTGGGTTCAAACGACTTAGAAAAAAAGAAACAGAAAACAGAAAAGGGTAAATTCAAAGAACGTAATTAAGTAGAGAACTGTGTATTTTTGTGCTTGGGACATAAAAATAGCCATTTTAATAAAGTATTCTGATCAAAAAATGGACCTGCTAACATTTTTATCAATTATCCAATCACAAGCCGAGAGGTAATTTGCAAACTTCACTGTAGATGTGCATGGCGTTCATACTACTAAAGAATAATACCAGGAGCACATAGCTGGAAACTATTCTTGTTTGCAAATAATTAAAATATATGAGTGGGAAATCAACCCCGTTAAAGAATATGTAAACTCAACTCTTCATGTTCCTGATATGTGTCTGCTGTACCGTGTATTCGTATGAAAACAAATCCTGTTCTCTTTGTATTGCTTCCTTTGTGGGAAATCCCTGGTATTCCTGCCAGTCACTCTGCTTTCCTATTAAAAACTGACCACACTAAGCAGGAGAACACACCACGGTCAGTTCTCTAGCTATGCTGGGAACTCAGCCTGCTCTCCTCCAATGATCAGACTTCTGCTGACACGCCTCCCCTGCACAACCATTCACTGGGAAGATCAGTGTGTTGCTGTTTCTCCTCCCTAGCTCTTATGCAGCAGAAAACAGAGTTTATGTGTTCACTGATACAAAAATGAACAATAGGTGTATATAATGTTTTTCACATCCATACACAAATGTTGTCAATCTGTTTATTTGTTCTAGTAACCTTTGTCACAGGGGTTTTAGCCCTTCTCACTCTATCCAAAATGTAAAAAATAGCTTTGTATACATTTTAACTGAAGCTATGTATTCTTCCAAGAAACACTTCTGAGGTCAGCTGAATATATATATATATATGTGCCATGTAAATGAACACATAATCTGTCACATAATTTTCAAGATTTAATCAAAACAGGTATTTACCTATAATTTGTGTTTAAAGCAGGAGCCTGTTGTGGTAAAATGTATCCACCACGCACATGAAGGTTAATGTGCTCAAGAGGGGCTTGCAGTGTTTTCCACTGATTACTTGATGTGACTTCTTCTTTGGCACCCTTTAGATAAAATAACACTGTTTATAACAGTACAATAAACCGTGTATGCAAAGCAATGATTGTTACATGAATTCAGATACAGAATGTTTTCTTTATTTTTTCTATTTTATGAATTATAGGTAGTTTCCAGTGGGTAGAAGAAATTGTATCATTTATTGTGTAATCAACAATAATTTAGAAGACATGCATGTTTATGGGCCCATTCACACTAAAGAGTTGCAATGATGATCTGTAAAATGCACATTTTAATAGGCTTTATTAAAATTGCATGTCATTTTAACCACCTCAATACAGGGCACTTACACCCCCTTCCTGCCCAAGCCATTTTTCAGTTTTCAGCGCTGTCGCACTTTGAATGACAATTGCACGGTCATGTTACACTGCACCCTAATTAAATTTTTATCATTTTTTCCCCACAAATAGAGCTTTCTTTTGGTGGTATTTGATCACCTCTGCGGTTTTTATTTATTGCGCTATAAACAAAAGAAGAGGGACAATTTTGAAAAAACACAATATTTTTTACTTTTTGCTATAATAAATATCCAATTTTTTTTTTTTTTTTAACAAATTTTTTCCTCAGTTTAGGCCGATATGTATTCTTCTACATATTTTTGGTAAAAAAAAATTGCGATAAGCGTATATTGATTGGTTTGTGCAAAAGTTATAGCGTCTACAAAATAGGGGATAGATTTACAGCATTTTTATTATTTATTTATTTTTTACTAGTAATGGCGGCGATCTGCAATTTTTATTGTGACTGCGATATTGCAGCGGACACATCGGACACTTTTGACACATTTTTGGGACCATTCACATTTATACAGCGATCAATGCTATAAAATTGCATTGATTACTGTGTAAATGTGACTGGCAGGGAAGGGGTTAACACTAGGGGGCGCTCGAGGGGTTAATGTATGACCTAAGGAGGTGATTCTAACTGTGGGGGGAGGGGACCGACTGGGGGAGGTGACCGATCGCTGTCCTTATGTACAAGGGACACGCCATCGGTCTCCTCTCCTCTGACAGGACGTGGATCTGTGTTTACATGCACAGATCCACGCTCCTGCTCTGTTACCCGGCAATCGCGGGTGCCCGGCGGACATTGCGGCCACCGGGCACGCGCACCGGGTCCCGAGCGACGCAGCGGGCGCGCGCATGCCCCCTAGTGGCTCGGGAGGGTGAGGACGTCATATGACATTCTCCCAGAACAACAGAAGCCTCGTCCCACCGTCATATGACGGTGGGCGGTGGCTTAGTGGTTAAAGCAGGTAGGCCATAGTAATTGCATATAGAGTATTTACATCAGAAGATGCCTATTTCCAGACCTAGTTTTAAAGAAGATCCTGTAATGCCGCATACACACGATTGGAATTTTGGCCCGCAAAAGACCGATGAGATTTTTCGTCGGAAAATGCGACTGCATGTATGCTCCATTGGACTTTTGCTGGTCGAATTCCAGCCAGCAAAAGATTGAGAGCATGTTCTTAATTTTTCGGTCGGAAAAAGTTCCCGTCCGAAAATGCGATCGTCTGTGGCATGTCTGTGGCAATTCTGATGTGCAAAATTCCTACGCATGCTCGGAAACAATTCAACGCATGCTCGGAAGCATTGAACTTCATTTTCTCGGCTCATCGTAGTGTTGTACGTCACCGCGTTCTTGAGGGTCGTAATTTCAGCGAACTTTTGTGTGACCGTGTGTATGCAAGGCAAACTTGAGTGGAATCCCGTCGGAAAAGCCATCATATCTTTTTCCGACAAAAAGTCCGATCATGTGTACGCGGCATTACTCTTCCTTTCATGGAAAAAAGATACCTCCTTTATACTACTGTTTTTATTTCTAAAAGTATGACATAGTGCGCAATGTTAATAATATTTTACTCCTGTATTTGATTTATTGGGTCACATACTAGGTTTCTCCTGCAGGTAAAGCAATAGGGAATTGTGACAATCTGATTTAAACAACCTAATCATTCTCATAATATCCATTATTTTAACACAGTACTATGGAAGTATGTTTTTTCCAACCTGGCAAAACAAGGCTTTGGAATTTAAATTCATGTATGTTTTATGCCTAAGTACCCACTTACCGTGTGATAATCATACCAGACTGTGTTTGGAAAATAGGCATTTACAGTTCTTGCATCCTAGGAAGACATAAGTGACATAAATGAATTAAGCATCTACAATATTTTGACTGTAAATGAATACACTGCATTGCATTGTACTGCATTGTGCCTTTGTAGAAAAAAGTCAGGCAATATATCCTTTCCTATAATATCTATTACTAGTGCTGACTTGATATTTACAATACACTGCAATGTGCCTTTGTAGAAAAAAAAAATTAAAAGAGAAGTTTGGGAGTTGAAAAAAAACAAACATTTATACTGACCTAGGTGGATGCAGTATCGGTCTGAAGCTACATCTGCCCCCCGCTGCCTCTAAGACGAAGAACTGAGATTTAAGAGAGTTGCTGACTGTCAGTCACTGGTTGCCTGCACTGCCCCTCCAGCGCTCACTGGAATGCCGGGTTATGGGGTGGGCAGAAACAGCTGGCTCAGGCTCTCAGCAGCTCCCTGAGAAGTTGAGCCAGTTGCCGGTCCAGGCATCTATGTGGATCCAGACATTAAAGTCCGAATCAATCCAGAGCCTCTGGATCCAGACATTAAAGTCCGAATCAATCCAGAGCCTCGACCGGCTAAGTGACGTCAGCCAACAGCTGACTTTTGCCCATGGTCGGCTGAGAAATGGGTCACAGGAGTGCAGAATAAAGTGCACTCCTGTGACCCACAGGAGACGAAGGGCCAAAAGATCTCAGGTGAAGCCCTTAAAAAGTGCACTATTTCACATGGTACATGCACAACATGAAGCACATGAGGTCATGTCGTGTATGCACTGCACAACCATATTTTCAAAATGGTGTGGGAGAAGGGACATTGACTAAATAGGGGCAGCCTGAGCAAGAATCCACAAGATGTAAATGCAGCTTGGACATACAGTAGGTAAGTATCCTTGTCTATTTATAATGTATTATATATTATTGCCATTTTTTTGTGGGGGGTCCTCTTTAATAATGTGCTTCATATGTGTGTCATGGTTATGCAGTAATCTTTCTCTGTCAGCTTACCTGCTCCTCATGTGTTCAGACTAAGAGGCCAGCCACTCACACCCGGCTGGTTTTATAACCTCTCCTCTAAGCATGGCCCCACCCCAGGCCCTATCAGGGAACCCTATATTAACCTGTGCACTGCAAGCCAGCAGTGCTGATCAACCATTGTGTATCCTTTGTGTGTTTGGCTTCCTGTTCCTGCTTGCTGCATGCTCTACGTTTATTTCTGTTACCGACCGTGGCATGTTCTCAACCATTCCTGTCTGCTCGTGACCCTGACCGTTGGCGTGTCCCTGACTATCCCTGTGACCCTGAACCTTGGCGTAAACGCTGTTGTCCTTGTCCGCTTGTGGCCCCGACCTTGACTGATTCCCTTACTATCCCTATCCTCCTGTTGCCTACTGTGGGTGTGAGCTGGGGGACCCTGGGGGTCGCGACCTGGAGCCAGTTGCAGCCCAGTCCATCCTCACCACTAGAGGCTCTGGTGAACACCTGCTGGCTCTTAGACTCCGCGCCCTTGGGAATCTTACACTCTAACCCCGGTGGGATCAGTGTTGGTGTTCCAGCGGCCCTGCTTTCCTTACCACCCTGACTCCCATCTGCAGCAGTCAGCCGTAGGGTCCACTACCTTGCGGTGCACTCCTGATCCCAACGGTGTGCATCTGTCACCTAGCCTCAAGGTGACCTGACAGTTTGATCAGAAATGGACCCGGCTGATGTGCCGCTACCCGCAGATGATCCTTTACAGGGCTTAGTTCGCAGACTTGAGACCCAGTAATTGCATCAGACCCAGGTGATGCGATTCCTTCAGGATTTGTCATCCCATTTTGAACAGCTTCAGGCCTCATTAGGACCCCCGGTTCAACAACCTCAACCGCTATCTGCTGCTGCACCTATCGCACCAGTCGCAGCCATACATTCATTACAACTGCCAGCTCCGGCCCATTTCTCTGGGGACTCCAAGGCTTGCAGGGGCTTCCTTAGCCATTGCACAATTCATTTCGAACTTCAGCCCCAAAATTTCCTGTCCAATCGGACAAAAGTAGCCTATATTATATCCCTCCTGTCCGACGAGGCACTAGTTTGGGCTGCCCCTCTGTGGGAACTGAATGATCCAGTGGTTTCTAGCCTGTCTGATTTCTTGAAACTTTTTCGGAATATCTTCGAGGAACTGGGTCGTGTCTCCTCAGCGGCTAGCGCTCTTTTACGTCTCCGTCAAGAGTCCGCTTCTGTGGGACAGTATGCTCTTCAGTTCCGTATCCTCACTGCCGAATTGAGCTGGAATAATGAGGCCCTAGTTGCAACCTTTTTACATGGCCTCTCTGATAGAGTGAAAGACGAATTAGCAAGAAGATCCCTTCCTGCTGATCTGGACGGTGTCATCACCTTGTGTAACCAGGTCAATATTCACTTTCAGGAGAGGGCCCTGGAAAAAAAGATGCCAGCACTCCCTGTTCCTTAGGCAGCCTGAGCTCCCAGTCCCTTCTCTTTGATCTGAGGAGCACCCCCTGCCTGCTGAGGAACCTATGCAGTTGGGCTGGAGCAAGTTATCTCCTGAAGAATGCGCTAGGTGCAGAACTCTGGACCTGTGCCTCTATTGAGGGGGCCAAAGATCATTTTCGTGACACTTGTTCTCTTCGTCCGGAAAAACTTTCGGGGCTAATACATCTGGAAGGTGGAGTATTAGACCCTGAAATATCACCTTCACCTTCTCGTCTTCTTCTTTCTGTGTTCCTTCATGTCGGTGCTTCCTCTCGATCAGTCTCGGCACATCTGGATTCCAGAGCCGCTGGCAATTTCAGGGATTGGGAAACTGCATCTTCCATGAGACTTACCCTTCTGCCCCTTTCAACGCCATTGGTGGTCTTGGTGATTGATGGCACTGTTCTCCCAGGGGGCCCTATCCGCTTCCAGACCCTCCCTGTTAAGATGTCGGTAGGGACACTCCACCAGGAGTGGATATCCTTCCTTGTCTTACCTAAGGCTTCATCTCCTATCATATTAGGTCTTCCTTGATTATGGTTCCATTCTCCACACGTTGACTGGACTGCTGGACGGATCCTGGCTTGGGCTTCCTCCTGTTCCTCTTCCTGCCTACTCAAGGTTACCCCAAAAGAGAAACTTCCTGTTGCCACCATCCCAGTATCTTCTGCTTTTCCCACTGCATATAGCGATTTCTGGAATGTCTCCTGCAATAGTCGGGCTGAGGCACTCTCTGGGTCGTGTGGCACTCTGGATGAGGAGCCCACCTGTGAACTTGTGCCGATCATTCACTCCAGTTTGCATAGCCATTTACCTTTTCCTGTCCTTGGACCCCCTTGGACGCACACCCAGGCTGACTCATCCACCAGTTCCACAGTCGCTACGCCCTGTGATGCGATTCTGGTGGTCGCTGCACCTGGCAATGCTGTTTAATCGGCCTCTGCACCAGTTCAGCCTATGCCCAGTGAAAGTATCCAGCTTGACTTCTGTGACACATTACTTTCTAACCAACCTGGTCTCAGGAATCCACTGACTTCTGCCCAGTCTCATGATCCTGTACTGGATGTCCAGCTCATCTTTAAGTGTCTGGGGGACCCTGCTCAGACTCCTGATGGTCTTTTTATGCCCTTACCCATTCCTAAGAAGCCTTTCACCCTCAATAAGTCCTCTTGTCCTCTCCCTACCTCGGTTTCGGTCTCTGAGGATAATCTTAAGTACGAGGTTAGTCAAGTTCTGGATTCTCGGCGCCGTAGAGGCATTCTTCAGTACCTTGTACATTGGGAAGGGTTTGGTCCTGAGGAGAGGTCTTGGATCACTGCATCTGAGATCTTTGCACCTCGTCTGTTGAGGAGGTTTCATCTGGATTTTCCCTTTAAGCCTGGGCCCAGGCGGGGGAGGGGGAGGCCTCATAAGAGGGGGGGGGTACTGTCATGGTTATGCAGTAATCTTTCTCTGTCAGCTTACCTGCTCCTCATGTGTTCAGACTAACAGGCCAGCCACTCACACCTGACTGGTTTATAACCTCTCCTCTAAGCATGGCTCCACCCCAGGCCCTATCAGGGAACCATATAATAACCTGTGCACTGCAAGCCAGCAGTGCTGATCAACCATTGTGTATCCTTTGTGTGTTTGGCTTCCTGTTCCTGCTTGCCGTGTGCTCTACGTTTATTTCTGTTACCGACCTTGGTGTGTTCTCAACTGTTCCTGTCTGCTTGTGACCCTGACCTTTGGCGTGTCCCTAACTATCCCTGTTTGCTTGTCACCCTGAACCTTGGCGTGATCTCTGTTGTCCTTGTCTGCTTGTGGCCCCGACCTTGGCTTATTCCCTTACTATCCCTATCCTCCTGTTGCCTACTGTGGGTGTGAGCTGGGGGACCCTGGGGGTCGCGACCTGGAGCCAGTTGCAGCCCAGTCCATCCTCACCACTAGAGGCTCTGGTGAACACCTGCTGGCTCTTAGACTCCACACCCTTGGGAATCTTACGCTCTAACCCCGGGGGGATCCGTGTTGGTGTTCCAGCGGCCCTGCTTTCCTTACTACCCTGACTCCCATCCGCAGCAGTCAGCCGTAGGGTCCACTACCTTGCGGTGCACTCCTGATCCCAACAGTGTGCATCTGTCACCTAGCCTCAAGGTGACCTGACAATGTGTTTGAATAAATTTTTTGGTCTTGTTCACATGGGCGTACCTAAGCGTACACCTGTCTAAGGGCCGTGTTTGCCCACACAGGATTCACTGGTGTTCCCTGCATTCATTTGCAGGCAGTCCTATTCCTGTCAATGGGGAGCAGTGGTTGCACAGAAACAGCCGCTGCTCCCAACTTGACATCTTTGCGGGTGCAGGTCTATGCGGGTGAATGGGCTGTCTGCACGTGGAACACAGAACACCTGCACATCCCACATGGGTGTAAATACATCCATGTGAACGAGGCCTTTGGGTAAAAAAAGCCAACTGCTCTTTAAATTCATCCGTTTCAAACTCAATTAGAATGCACGCCAACTGCCAGATCATTACATGTTATATTTAAGTTGAACTCCTTTGCAAACAATTTTAAAAGATGTGTCTGCTGTAGAAGTAAACTTTACATCAATGTACAATTAGCCTTTAAATGTCTGTGTGAAGTTTAAAGTTCCCACCTGCTCAACCACAGCGCTGATCATAAATGCTGGTCCCCATAAGAATTGTTTATACACATCCCATGTGTTCTTATCTTCAATAAATCTAATAAGGAAACATAATTTGTCATTGTGGTAACAAATGTTTGCATATTTTTAATCAATATTGTTAACATTGTCAGCAACAGATACTCACTCATGTAAAAGGGGTCTCACCACAGTGGATCCTTTAGTGTGAGCATCAAATAATAATGTGTACAAATAAGGTAAAAGAGTATATCTAATGTTCAGGACATTTCTTGATAATTCTTCAAAGGCTGCATCAAAGCTTACTGGATCTTGTCGCTGAAATAAAATAAAGTAATAAATAAATTAAAACATACATAAATACATGCATGCATTTTGTATACAGTTCATCGGCACATCAAGTTCTCAAACCATTTGTATTATATTTCTAACTGACCCTGAGCCTTTTTACCTGCATCAGGTGACCCATGCCATTTCTGGCTATCGAGTGTCATACACTGATCCCTGGTCTACACAGAAATCACAAGGGCATAGTGTGCACATTCCCCATAATTCATTGCTGGAGATGCTCAAGTGAACCCATAACAACTAATTAGAAATCTGATTTAATAAACTGACCTAGTAAGCTGACATTTGGCATTTTGCATTGCTACATTAATGCCCTCTAGCTGGACCAAAAAACAGAATTCAGCTTCATTTAAGAACTTTCTGTGTTGCCCCATAAAAATGTATCTGCTTCAATCTAAAATCTTTCCAATTGAAAATAGGATGCTAACTATTTTTTGGCCTGATTATTAGTGAATAGGCCCATATGGCTATCCCAGCTAATTTGAAACCATTTATGTTATGGCAGTATATATTTTTCGGCACAAATAGTGTTAAATAGTGTTTGTCATATTAAACGTTACAAATAAAGACTTTGAATGAATGTCCCATCACAACCATATTCCCCAGACACTGTAACAAGTTCTCTAGGTATCAGCTAAACTTCCTACTATAATTATCACAAATGAAAGCAATATTTGCAGTATGATTTTACAGTACTGTACATTTACTGTTATCCGACATTCGGTCCTGACTATTGCTTATACATCACAATTGTCTGCGCTGAATTAATGAAATAGTGACTGCTGTCATAGATAATATTCAGTGCTTGAAAGATGATGGGATTTTCTTCATCATTTCTGAGCTGGGAAATAGTAAATGTGATCAATCTGTCTATTTATGGGAAAGAACTGAAGTATAGTATACCTTCCATCCAATTCCGTTGTGGTTGCGTGAGTATGGGTAAAATGCACCAAGCTCCATCCAACGGGCACATAATTCATATGTGGTATCTTGAAAGAAACCACAAATGTCTGCTCCAGTCTACAAATATAAATTTAAACTGTGTTATTTTTAACAGTTCTGTTAATTAAAGAACATAATAATGTAAACAAAATACTGTATATTTAAACAGTGTACCTGTACTTTAAAACCGGTCTGCATGTTTGGAAAGGTCATAATTGGGTATGTTTATCTCTCTGGATTTCAAGCTCCTTTATTCCAGAATGCAGGATTCTGGGTTTAGTACACTTAACTAATTTCTAATTGATGCAATAGCTTCATGTGGGATAAGTGCCAGATGTGTTCTCCAGTTTCTGACAATAGTGATTCTGACTGTGAGTAGCGCATGCATAACTATGACACAGTAATTATTCAGGAAATTTTAAATCCCTAGGTTCAGGGGAGCCAGAGAAGGATCAGGCGTTTTCAATAGGCTTGTCATTCCTGAAATAAACTGGAAGATTTTCAGCCAGAAGCTGGTCAAGTTTTTTCATGACCACAGGATGTGAAACAGTGTTCCCACATGACCGCACTCCAGGAGAATTGCGCTGATCAGTAAGGAGATTAGTATCAGCAGAGCGTGATTCCACCAGAGTTTTTTTTGGACAATTTTGTAGACTAATGCCGCGTACACACGACCGGACTTTACGGCATACTTTGCCCAGCGGACTTTTCAACAGACTTTAAGACGGACTTTCCTAATGAACGGACTTGCCTACACACAATCAACCAAAGTCCGCTGGATTCGTACGTGATGACGTACGACCGGACTAAAACTAGGAAGTTCATAGCCAGTAGCCAATAGCTGCCCTAGCGTCGTTTTTTGTCCGTCGGACTAGCATACAGACGAGCGGACTTTTCGACCGGACTCGAGTCCGTCGGATAGATTTGAAACATGTTTCAAATCTAAGTCCGTCAAACTTTTGAGAAAACAAAGTCCGCTGGAGCCCACACACGATCGAATTGTCCGTCAAAATCCGGTACGCCGGACCAAGTATGCCGTAAAGTCCAATCGTGTGTACGTGGCATAATAGCTTATGTATGGCAGGGGAAGCGCCCTCACCTAGCTTTTTCTGTTTTATGCATAAAACGAATGGTGGATTGGGGATCTATGATCTCAACTTGTATTATAAAGCAATGTCGGCGGTCTGCATCCTTAAAGCGGGGTTCCACCCAAATTTTGAACAATATCTGTATGTATTCTCTTCCTTGCCTAGATGCTGACATGCCGTTTAAAAAAATTTAAATCGCCGTAATTACCTTTTATTTTTCTATTCTTCTTTGCACTTCCTGGTTCTCCTCTCGTGGGAGTAGGCGTGTTTCTAGCCTCTCCCAGACTCCTGGGAGCTAGTCTCAGGCTTCCCAGGATGCCACTGAGCATGTACGGGAACGAGTGGTGAATGCTGGGAGCACAGCATTCACCACATCCAGGAAATAAATGCTTGTGGGCTTCAAATGCCCACAATGAAGATGGAAACCGCCTGCAGTGAATAATATAAGTTATTCTTTCCGACGAAATCTGACACAGGCAGTATGTAATGCTGAGAAGAAAAGTTTGTGAATGAACTAAAAAAAAAAAAAAAAAAAAAACGATAGATAGGTGGACCCCCGCTTTAACTAGCATCACAATACCGTGGATAAAAGATGGGTTTTCATAGAAAAGTCTGTGGCAGGCCGCAACCTAGCCAGTGCACCATAGATTCTGGCAAAATGTCAAGGTCTGTCTAGTTGGATTCCTCCACTCACACTGGACACATTCAAAATCTGAGCTGAATGTATTGGGAGACCTGTCTCTTCTGTTTTGACTTTTAATTCCCCTAAGCGGGTTTCCTTGTAATCAACCAGGGGAAAATGTAGCATTCTTTAAATTATGGGGCAGAGAATACAAGGTTTCTTTAGCTAGTGCCTAATGGGAGTCTTCTCTCTCTAGAGCAGCTACGCCAATAGTTTGGGGGGTTTCCCTTGGGCTATTGGCGCTACTGGCAATTATAAGATCAGTGACTTCTTTATCCGAATTTGAGTCTTTGTGTGCCCTAGATGTGTAAAGCTTTGTTATCTAATTGTTTGAAGCAGACCCCATACTTTGTGTGGGAATGGGAAGCATGACAAACCCTGAAATTCACCCCAGCCCAGCTTCAGAAAATCACCACACTTTTCAAGTCTCCTCAGTTAGCCCTAGGACTCAGGAGGTGTGTTACAGATTTTTCTACAGAATTCTCCAAGAATGATCTTTTATTCTATTAGTCCTGTGCTTTCAAAAAATGTATGGTTTAGGAAAAGGTGATCCTTCACATACTCTGAAAGCTGAGTAAAAACTGGAATGAATAAAAAATTGCATCTGACCACTTGAGGTTAAAAGTAGAGCGTAGGGCCTGGCAGCAAAAGGATTAAAGAAAAATACCAAAACATGTTGCAGATGGGCAGCTCTGCCCCCTTTTTTCTGAATTTTTAGCAACACAATTGTGATTCAAATTCTCTCCAAGTACTTTTGGGATAGGAACTTTATCTCTGGTGTCCCTTATTAACACACAGGCAATTGAAACATGCACCTACGTATAACAGTTGAGGCAATATAAATTATTTTCCTTTTCCTTGTTTTTTCTTAAGCATAATTAACACCATATTTATTTGTAGCCTATATTCTACCCAGGTTTTAGACTACCGTAGAAGTGCTGGTGTGATTATAAGTATTTCTGGCATAGGTGAGCTCAGTGTATGTATGCACCAAAAAAGAACTCCTCTTACTTGCTTTCTTTTGGTCTCCAAAAGTGGAATTCCAGTCAAATACTAACCAAGCTTAAAGTGGATGTAAACCCCATTCATGAAATCTTACCTGGGCACATATACCTGTGCTGTTTACTTATCTCTCTCCAAAGCTCTAAGTCCTGTGTCTTTCTGCTGCTCCGTTCCTCTGTTATCAGCATGATAACTTCTGACAAGCTCTCCATCACAGGAGATAAAAGCAGCTGGAAATTTGTGTTGGGGAGGGTGCTTAGAGATAGATAAGTAGAGTGCTTGTCTATTCATAATACAGCTCTGTAAGTTTCTTCATTCCTTTACCTATGTGGAGTGGGGGTGTGTGCCTTTCCTCCAATCATCTCACACACAGTGTATACCCAGACTCCACCCCCACTGCTGAATGAGGAAACAAAATTTGTAACCCGATGTGCACTTTCTAAAGAGTCTAGAAAGTTGAGTACAGCAGGTATACATGTAAAGCCTTTTTCTATCTACACTGGGAAAGGAAAGATCTGTATACTTACCTATTCAGAGGGTTCTCCAGTCTGGTTACATGATTGGGTTCCAGCACTGGCTAGTGTAAAGGAAGGACAGCCGATGACCATTTCCTCCCACCAGATTTTGACAGTACCCTCCTCCTCCCCTAACTCACCTCCTTTTAGGCCTTGATTGTGCATTGGCACCAGACTCCCCCAGCTCTCCCCTTTCCCTCCCAGCAACCCCACCCTTTCCTTCCCACTCTCTCTCTTTAAATCTTTTCTCCTCCCCCCTTACTATAACTGGTCACTTAATTTGCTTCTTTTTTGCAGATGACACTTCATCCATGGGAATTGCCTCCTAGACCAGCCCACCCAAATTAGCGTGATATGCTCAGCAGCTGAGTGCAGCCAACCTGCTTAAGGTTACCACCCACCACAGTTGTTTTATGTTTAAACCCTATTATAGGGAGTTGTACACAGATGATCACAAGCTCTTTGTTTGTTATGATCTACAGTACCTGGTAAACATGCTCTAACACGCACCTCCTAGTATTACATTGTTATGTTGTTCCTTCACTAGCTTTGCACAGAGCATACTCACCATTTTCGGTAATTGTTATTAACATATTTTTTGTAACCCTCCTTAGTACTCTATGAGGCTAGTCCCCCTCATCATAAACTGTTTTCAATGCTATGTCATCTGAACTCTGTTCCATTCTTGCATCTTCAATAAAATATTTGAACAAGAAGGAAGGACGGTTGACAATGAATGCCCCATGGTAAGCCAGTAAGCAGGCTCCGCAGCAGTTTCACAGCGATCTCTCTTCTTCACTGAAGCTGGCCGCTGGAGAAATCACGTGACCATACCAGATTGCCCTCAGCATAGGTAGATATAGATTTATTTCCTTTACAGGGTAGTTAGAATAGGCTTAGAATGGGGTCCAATTTAAATGAACATTTAAGCATTGTGTTATATCTGTGCAAAAATACCCAGTGATCCTGACAAAAATCCAGAGCTGTCACGTCTCAAGAAGCCTAATCAGCCTTCCCAGTTCTACTCTGGGAAACACAGAAAACATCTGCACTAGAAGATGAGGTCTGTAGTTTAGATATCCTGTAGCTCAGCAAAAAGAGATATGATCAGGGCTGACACCATTCCTTACGATTTCAGTACAGCAAAAGCATTGGGGTTGATTTACTAAACTAGGAGATCCCAAAATCTGGTGCAGCTGTGCATGGTAGCCAATCAGATTCTAACTTCAGCTTGTTCAATTAAGCTCTGAAAAAAAACTGAAAGCTGATTGGTTTATGTGCAGAGCTGCACCAGATTTTGCACTCTCCAGTTGTAGTAAATAAGAGCCAGATTCTAACTTCAGCTTGTTCAATAAAGCTCTGAAAAAAAACTGAAAGCTGATTTGTTTATGTGCAGAGCTGCACCAGATTTTGCACTCTCCAGTTGTAGTAAATGAATCCCATTGTGTGGTCAGTCCATAACAGGAAATTAGAAACTGGATGTGTTTCTGTCAAGATCAACAGGTATATTTTTGAAATTGCATGATGGTATTGTTTTTGAATTGCACAATCTTGAAAGGAAAAAACATGGGAAATGTGCATGCATGTACTCCATATGTTTTTCTTTTCTTTTTCCTGCCCTGGTGCACACTTTACGTGATCTTATAAGCTCCAATGAACCATTTTCTAAAAAGAAGGACCAGGAAGTTATGTTTTTTAGTAACAGTACAGAATTGGTTTATACCGCTCAATACTGCATATCTGGTTCAATGTGTATGTGATTTCAGAAGTTATGGAACAAAATGATCTTGCTGGAACTTTACCTCTCCCAAAATTGTATTTTTTTACTACTTACATAAGAATATCCAAAAAGACTGAAATCCATCATTCCTACAAAGAAGGAAGAAGAAATCAAGGTAATGTGCTGCCATAATGCATTTTTCCTAATAATGTATTTTCAAATTAGCGCTCATTACAAAATGAGCACAAAAATAAAAACTAAATTTATTAAGTAGATGGTTTAACAATAAACATTTGTAAATACTAAAATTACATAAAATAAGCATATAAAAACAACATATTTAAAATTAAATTAAAAATATGTCTATTGCCCGCAGGGCACATAACAGAACCTTAGCTCTGGCAGAATTTCATTTTCAGGATACTTACCAATAATAGATTTATCCACTTGATTCCAAGCAGCAGTGTTGTCCCCAAGCCAGTGTCCCACCCATCGTCCAGAGGTTGGATATGTGGACCGGCAGACAACTATTCCTCTTTGTCCTGTAATACTGCGTAGAGAGCTAGAAAATAATTTTTTTTTAGTTTTTGTGTTTAATCAGCTGCCTAGCTTAGAACTAGACTTTACATTTAGCACAAAGGGTGCAAAATCATCTCTAATCTTCTAGCAGCATGCGTTTCAAAAACTGAAGGGAGGAGAAAGGAAAAGAATGTTACATCAACCAGATCAATTGGTTGATTTTTTGTTCATAAACTGTAATGGGAAGACTCCAACTGGATTATGTCAAAGCGGAATTTAATTGCATTAACCACACTTTTGCAAGGAAAAAGTGATCTTTTCAATCACAAGGTCTTTTATTATTATGATTTTCTATAAGTTATGCTTACATTTTTTGTAATGGCATCACAATCATAAGTTACTTTACTTTGAACACTAAGGACTGCGGCAACAGCCTCAATAAAACAAATGAATTACAAGTTTGAGGATGAAAGTATTATAACGTGTATTGTCACTAGATTAGCCTATTAGACTCTAGAAAAAGTTATTCTGTAACAATTACACTTAATAGAATATGTTACCTTGCTTTACTATTCTGTGGTGGATCGGAAGTTATAAAATATCTCTCAGACTACTGCTCCCTTGTAAGCTTTGTTTCCTGGAAACAGCACTGTAGTGTACTCAAACTGCATCTATTTTAGATAACCTGTATTATTTATATGGTTTGTGTTACACCAAATTACTATATGCATATTCTGCAAACATACACAATATTATCAAAATTATTGGGACGCCTGCCTTTACAGGCACATGAACTTTAATGGCATCCCAGTCTTCGTCCATGGAGTTCAGTATTGAGTTGGGCCACCATTTGCAGATATAAACAGCCTGAAGCACAATTCCACCCAAAAGTGGAACTTCCACTTATCTGATTCCCCCCCCCCCCCCCCGGTGTCACATTTGGCACCTTTCAGGGGGGAGAGGGGAGCAGGTACCCGTTTTTGACAGGTACCCTATCCCCACTTCCGTTGGACCTCGCCGCAATGAGGTACGTCAGAAGTTTGGCCCCCTCTTCCTTCCTCCTCATTCAATGAGGGAGTGCAGTGCGCTTCGCACATGCGCAGTAGGGACCTGGCGGTGAAGCAAGGTTTTACTGCCAGGTTCCCCTACCCGGAAATGGTGGTGGCAGCACCAGACAGCTGATGGAAGCATTGGCTGGGGTGCCAACATCACTGGAATCCAGGACAGGTAAGTGTCCTAATATTAAAAGTCAGCAGCTACAGTATGTGTAGCTGCTGACTTCAATTTTTTTTTTTTTTTTTGGTGGAACACCACTTTAAACTCTTCTGGGAAGGCTGTCCATAAGGTTTAGGAGTGTGTCTATAGGAATGTTTGACCATTCTTCCAGAAGCTCATTTGTGAGGTCAGGCACTGATGTATAAACGAGAAGGCCTGGCTTGTAACCTTTTGGGAAGGCCATCCTTGTGGACAGCCTTCCCAGAAGAGTTGAAGCTGTTATAGCTACAAAGGGTGGGCCAACTCAATATTAAACCCTTCGGACTAAGACTGGGATGCCAATAAAGTTCATGTGCATGTAAAGGCACGTGTCTCAATAATTTTGGTAATATAGTGTATGTTTGTATAACTGTTTTGTCCATCACTTTTTGTTTTTGGTAGTAGTCCAAATCTCACTAAGAGGATTCTCCCAGTAATGTACTGCAGAATTTTCTCATTATATTTGGTGTACATAGCATTCCCTGAGACCTCTTCAGTGGTGGACGATTTCACCCCTGCACAATGGAATTCAGAGGAATTGTGATATATATATATATATATATATATATATATATATATATATATATATATATATATATATATATATATATATATACACTCACCAGCCACTTTATTAGGTACTTAAAAATTGACCAGAGTTGCACTATTTTGAGTTTATCTGTATATACCAAAGTTTGATCCAATGCAGTCTACAGTTAGTATAGCGAAAAGTGTCCTTAGTCCAAGTCTCCACCATCCACCACATTAGAGTGTATATTCCTTTAACAGCTTCAGATCCGGGCCATTGCCAAATGACGGCAACAGCGCGGATCTAAATTGCCGGGACGACGTCTGACGTCGTCCCGTGCATGAGCGGCCTGCGCGCCCCCTGCAGGGCGCGCGCGGCGCGCTCGGTGATCAGCGAGTCTATGAGACTCGCCTGATCACAGATCAGAGTAAGGGGTTGGTCCCGACCCCTTACCACATGATCAGCTGTCAGCCAATGACAGCTGATCATGTGATGTAAACAGAGCCGGTAATCGGCTATTTTTCCTCCTCGCGCTGACAGCGCGAGGAGGAAAAAAAAACCCCGATCACCGGCGGCCGTGATCGGGACATGAGTCCCGATCACGGCGATCTTCTAACACAAGGCAATAGGCAGCAGTGCTGCCTACCAGTGCCCACCAGCGTCACCCATCAGTGCCCACAGTGCCAACAATCAGCGCCACCCATCAGTGCCCACAGTGCTACCCATCAGTGCCCACAGTGCTACCCATCAGTGCCCACAGTGCCGCCCACAGTGCCACCCATCAGTACCACCCATCAGTGCCACCCATCAGCACCCACATCAGTGCCACCCATCAGCACCCACATCAGTGCAACCTATCAGTGCCCATCAGTGTCACCTACCAGTGCCCATAAGTGCCCATCAGTGCCACCCATCAGTGCCCCCCCATCCGTGGTACCTATCCGTGCCACCCATCCGTGCCACCCATCCGTGCCACCCATCCGTGCCACCCATCCGTGCCACCCATCCATGCCACCCATCCGTGGCCATCAGTGCCGCCTTATCTGTCCCCATCAGTGCCGCCTTATCTGTCCCCATCAGTGCCGCCTTAACTGTGCCTATCAGTGCCGCCTTAACTGTGCCCATCAGTGCCGCCTTATCTGTGCCTATCCGTGCCCATCAGTGCAGCCTATCAGTGCCCACCAGTGCTGCCTCATCAGCGCATATCAATGAAGGAGAAAAATTACCTGTTTGCAAAATTTTATAACAAACTATTAAACATGATTTTTTTTTTTTCAAAAATGTCCATCTTTTTTTGTTTGTTTAGCAAAAAATAAAAATCCCAGATGTGATCAAATACCACCAAAAGAAAGCTCTATTTGTGGGAAAAAAATGATAAAAATTTCATTTGGGTACAGTGTTGTATGACCGCGCAATTGTCATTCAAAGTGCGACAGTGCTGAAAGCTCAAAATTGGTCTGGGCAGGAGGGGGGTTGAAGTGCCCAGTAAGCAAGTGGTTAAAAGAACCACCACCAAAATAGATGGAATGCCTGCTTACCAGCTCTTAAGACCTCCTATTACAAAAGGTCAATCTCCCATGTGGCTAAATACCCAGCCAGGGCCTTTATGGATCACCTGAGAGTCCTCTTATCTCACAACAATGACTTGTCGGTGAAATTCCTCTGCTTGATCTGTTTAACTTTATAAGGTACACCTTGCTAGTACTGGGTTGGACCCCCTTTGCCTTCAGAACTGCCTTTATTCTTCGTGGCATAGATTCAAAGAGGTGTTGGAAACATTCCTCAGAGATTTTGGTCCATATTGACATGATGGCATCACGCAGTTGCTGCAGATTTGTGGCTGCACGTCTGTGATGCAAATCTCCTGTTTCACAACATCCCAAAGGTGTTCTATTGGACTGAGATCTGGTGACTGTGAAAGCCACTGGAGTACAGTGAACTCATTGTCATGTTCAAGAAACCAGTTTGAGATGATCTGAGCTTTGTGACATGGTGCATTATTCTCTTAGTGTGATTTAGACTACTACCAAAAACTGGTAAAGGTGCATTCGACCATCCACAGCTCACCTCTTCTTCCCCCATTCACAGCTCAGCTATGCATGCAGCATCCTGCCATCCACAGCTCACCTATTCACCCCACCATCCACAGCTCACCTCTTCTCCCTGCATCCACAGCTCTCATCCCCCCCCCCCCCCATCTACAACTCACCTTTGAACCCCATCATCCACAGCTTACTTCTTCTCCCACCATCCACAGCTCACTTATGAACCCCATCATCCACAGCTTACCTCTTCCCCCACAGTCCACATTTCACCTATGAACCCCATCATCTCCAGCTCACCTATGAACCTCATCATCCACAGCTCACCTATGGCCCCCATCAACCACAGCTCACCTATGCATGCAACATCCTGCTATCTACAGCTCACCTATTCACCCCACCATCCACAGCTCACCTCTTTTCCCACCATCCAAAGCTCACCTCTTCTCCCACCATCCAAAGCTCACCTCTTCTCCCCCTCATCTAGAACTCACCTATAAACCCCATCACCTACAGCTTACCTCTTCTCCCCTGGTTCAAAGCTCACCTATGAACCCCACCATCCATAGCTAACTTATGAACCCCATCATCCACAGCTCACCTATAAACCCCACCATCCACAGCTCACCTCTTCTACTCCTGTCCAAAGCTCACCTGTTCTACTCTTGTTCGCAGCTCACCTCTTCTCCCCCCATCCACAGCTCACCTATGAACCCCACCACCCACAGCTCACCTATGAACCCCTTCATCCACAGCTCACCAATGAACCCCCATCATCCACAGCTAACCAATGAATCCCCTCCCCCCCAGGCTCTCACTTTGCACAGCCTGTTGCCTCCACAGTGTTCCCCTCTACACAATTCCCCCTCCCCTTCCCAGTTCTCACATCTATACAACACCCCCAAGCTTCCCACAGCTGCCTATTTGCAAACCCGCTTCCACCCTCAGGGCCAGATTTAGCCTGTCCAAAGTGGGGTGCAGTAAAAAATGTCAGGGAGGCAGAGGATGGAGAGGTCAGCAGGGCAGTGCACAGTGGGTCAGAGGGGCAGAGGATAGGGTCAGCAGTTTGTAAGGCAGTGTACAGTGGGAGGCAGGGTGGAGGACAGGGGTCAGCAGAAAGTGAATCTGAGTTCAAAGGGCAGTAGTAGATGAGGCAGAGTTAAAGGAGGATGACTAAACAGTATCTGTGTCTAGTCTCTGTATACTTTGCACACATATAGCACAGTCCATGTACCCAAAAAATAATCCTCCTTACTATGTCACAAGTGACAGTCTCACAGAAACGTTGTAAACAATTCCATCAGATATGTTTTTTCTGCACACTAAGTCTGACCTTAAAGTGTAAATTCACCTTTACAGAAAAATCTGTAAAGGAAAACTTACACAGGACTCCCTCCTCACACCTCCCCCCCGTCCCACTGACCTAGAGCGCGGCAATCTCCCTTTCTGAGCCCTGCTATAGCAGTGTCATGGGTCCGGCACTTAGAAATTCCTGCAGCTTTAGACTGCTCCTAAACATACCTCCTAATGGGGTACAATTTGGAGATTAAGCTGCGGGATTTCTAAGCCCCAGACCCATGATGCGGCTATAGCAGGGCTCAGAACGGGAGATTGCCGTGCTCCAGGTCAGCGAGACTGGAAGGGTGAGGAGGGGGTCCTGTGTAAGTTCACCTTCCAACAGAATGTCATTAAAACCACTAACTGTTGTGGCAATGAACACTTTGGACAGACAAATGCACATCATAGTGTATAGAGTGCAGGGGTCAGGGAAAAGTAACATCAAAACAACCTATAGAGTGCAGCATCAGGATGAGCCCCCCCTGTTCACATCAGATTCCCCCTTACATCAAGAATCCCCATCAGAGTTCCCCCTCAAACAGAGTCCCCCCCCTCTACATCAGTGTTACCCCCCTTATGGTAGGGTCCTCAGAGTCACCCCCTTTACATCAGGGTCCTCAGAGTCAACTCCCTTACCATAGGATCCCCAGAACGACCCAAGTTACATCAGGATCCCCAGAGTTTCTACCCTAACATCAGGGTCCCTAAAATCCCTCCCATAAAAGAGAGTCTCCAGAATTTCCCTAGTTATATCAGGTCCCCAGAGTCATCCCTTGCATCAGGGTCCCCCCTCCTCTTTACATCAGGGTCCCAAGAGCCCCTCTTGAATTCTATGCAACAAAAATGAAAGATAAAAGGTAGGGGGCATTTCTAAAGCTGACCAAAAATGGATTGATATTCGTTTGATTCCTGCTGAATTGGCAAAATTGCTGTCCTATTATGGACAGGCTGGTTGTACTGTTACTGTTAGAATATAAAAGCACAACAAGAGGGATTCGCTCATCAACACTAAATGTGCTGAAGGGGGAATCAAGCTATTTTCTTTCCTTCAACCAGTGGTTAAATGAAAGAAAATTGCTTAATGTATGGCCAACCTAAAGCAAGCCATAGAAGGTTAAATTTTCTTCCCTGCAACCCTAAAAATCGCTCAATTTCCTCATCAACAGTCAGTGTTGATGGGGGAACGCCTCCCGCAGAGGTGTTGTGCTCTGCAAATGGGGAGCTATCCCTGCTGGCAAAACACAGTGATTACTGCTAATCACATGTAAAAAATATGACAGGCTGGTTGTATTCAAGTTGATCAATGGATCAACTTGAGTACAACCAGCCTGCCCATAAATTGACCGAATCTCAGCTGGTCCTTACTGAAACAGCTGAGGTTTGATCCATCCACTGCCAGAGTAGCCAAGTAAACAAATGCACAGGAATAAAGGGTTTACACAAAGTAAACCTTCTCACCTGATAACAGAACATTTACTGCATACAGCTCATTTACTGCCAGACTTCCAGTCCATGCTGACAGGTCTGGCAAACAGATAAACAATCACTGCACATTCCAGCTCAGCTTTACTGCTGTGCTGACTGTGAGGGTGCAGTTCAGCATTGGAGATCATCAAGATACACAGACATGCAGTAAATAAGCCTGTCTGCAGTGAGTTCTGTTATCAGGTGAACTTTATTGCTGTGCATTTGTTGTATTTTAAAAGAAGAGGGAGAAGAGAGCTGCTGGAGCTCCCAGTGCATCCCTGCCTCTATCCACTGCACCCTCCATGTCCTGGCCCTGAGAGAAAGAGTTCAGCAGCCAGGCACAGCATCCCAGGGTGGAGGGGGGTTCTGTTGGCTTGGGGGGTGCAGGTGAAATCTGGGGGGTTATAGCTCACCCCAGCACCCCCCCCTAGATCTGGTCACACCCACCCTCCACCTTCCATACACGGCTCTCGTCTCTTCATAATGTTTTCCAGCGGTGCAGCCGCTGCTACATCTGCACTGCTCTATTAGGAGAACATAGTGCACATTGCTTTGACTGGACAGCTCCGCCTACCAGACCCGTGTAACACAGAGCCGAGGAGCTCAAAATACTCAGCTCTGTTCTACATGGGTCTCATAGGCGTTAGGAGAGGACAGGACATCCTGAAGCACTACACAGCACAGATGCGGGTGGTTGCGGTGTTGGGACACGGATACAAGAGGACAGGTCAGCTGCGCATGGGATGATTAGGATGTGCCCAGGCACACTCGGCGCAGCCCGTGCGCATACCTATGGTTGCAGCTAAAATCAAGACTCATCAGACCAGGCAACATTTTGCCAATCTTCTATTGTCTACATTTGATGAGCCTGTGCGAATTGTAGCCTCAGTATAGTGTTCTTAGCTGACAGGAGTGGCACCCAGTGTGGTCTTCTGCTGCTGTAGCCCATCTGCTTCAAGGTTCGATGTGTTGTGCATTCAGAAATGGTATTGTGCATACATTCTTGGTTGTAACGAGTGGTTATTTGAGTTACTGTTGCCTTTCTATAATCTCAATAATCTGCCCATTCTCTTCTGACCTCTGACATCAAGGCTTTTATGTCCACACAAATGTTGTTCACTGGATATTTTCTCTTTTTTGGGCCATTCTTTGTTATTCCTACATATGGTTGTGCGTGAAAATCCCAGTAGATCAGCAGTTTTTGAAATAACCAGACCAGCCCATCTGGCACCAACAACCATGCCGCGTTCAAAGTCACTTAAATTTACTTTTCTTCCCTATTCTGATGCTCGGTTTGAACTTCAGCAAGTTGTCTTCACCACGTGTAGATGCCTAAATGCATTGAGTTGCTGCCATGTGATTGGCTGATTAGCAATTTGTGTTACCAAGCAATTGAATAGGTGTACCTAATAAAGTACAAATGGGTGTAAGAACTGCCGCGCCAACTCCAAAGGAGAAAGCAGCCAACACCACAATCAGACTAATTGTAAATATAAGTGAAACAACAATGTGTGGTGCTTATAAAAAGTGCTGGGAATCTACATTGATAAATGTAAGATCACAGTAGGTGATAGTAACACAAAAAGTGGCCAAAATGTGTAAATAAAAAATTATATAAGATATGTGACCACAGAAATATTGTGGTTAGTAGGTATAAAAGTACAAAACTATGTTGGTGAACCTAAAAGTGAATGGGTCACACTAAATGTGACATCAAAATTGAAAAGCAAAAATAAGTAAACCAAGGAGTAGAATCAACCAAAATGAAGTGGATAGTGATAAAAATCACACAGATGTGCTAATATAAATATGAGTAAAACAAATGGAATTGGCAATACCGCATGTCTATCATATCCGTCTAGTAGTACCTAATAAAGTGGCCGGTGAATGTATATTTTTATTCCCGTACAGGTCATGTTTATACCTTTTTTGTCAAGTGTTTCAGCCAAGCTAAAAGAGTGGAGGCAAAGGTAAACAGTGAGCCTTGCATGTAGTGCAAGGCCTGCTTTAAATCAATTCAGTACGACAAAAAAAAAATGATTGGTCACTATAGTTAGAGTTGCACATTGTTGTTTGCAATATTAAGGACTCACTCAAAAGTTGGTTTGGAATGTGACCATCCATATAAATTGTGGACATCATAGTGGTTAACTGGCTCTCCATTAGGAAGGTACTGTCTACTTTCCATGCATAAGGTCTTGTGTTCTAAGCCCATATGAGATGATTCCAAATCTGAAAAGTCATAGGAGGTTCAGTCATTGCTTTTTTCATAAACCTTGTTTAATTTTATTTCATTTTTAACATTAATTAATGAATTGTTGGTAAAGCAATCACGTACAAAAAGTGAATACCTGGACATGCCATGTTACTGCCAGGGAGCACTTAAGTGGAAATTATGGTTCACTTTAAGAGGGATTGCATATTTTTTGCCTTGAGAATTTGAACATTTTACATTATATTACAATTAACATGTCTCTATAGAAAAAAAAGAAATAACAAAAACTGACATAATGAAGTTGATTTACTAAAACTGGAGATTGCAACCTCTGGTGCAGCTGTGCATGGTAGCCTATTAGCATTTAACTTCAGCTTGTTAAATTAACCTTTGACAAAAAAAAAATGGAAGATGATTGGTTTCTTTGCAGAGCTGCACCAGATTTTGCCTCTCCAGTTTTAGTAAATCAATCCCAACCCCAACCCCAGCCACAACCTCCAGAATATTTTCTCTAGGAATCTGTAAGATTAAGTCATGTTGGGGCTGGAAGATGAAGGGGTTGTAAATCTTCGCCATTTTTCATCTTAATGCATTCTATGCATTAAGATGAAAGGGGCAACATGTGGATGGCCAGGTATGTACCCCATGGCCATCCACATGTGCCCAATGTGCCCAATCTGTGCAGGTTCGGGGTCACTCTGTGCAAAACGAGCTGCACAGTGAAGGTAAGTATGATATGTTTGATATTTTAAATTAAAAAAAAAGGAACCCTTACAATCACTGGAAGCTCTGCACCCTAGATTTAAGCCCTTAAGGGGATCTAAGGATACTAGACAGAAAAACAACATATTGTTTATAAGCTGGTGATTTTTTTTTCTACTGGGAACAAAGGTATGTGGTCTAGCAACATACCTAACCCAATCACCTCTTGGTTGGTGCCAGTGGTTGACAAGGGCTCAGTGCCTGTAAGAATGGAGTTGGAGTTTGGTGAAGGGCATATTTTTAAACCAGTCCCTTCAGGCACCGACCTAAAACTGATTGTAACATAGGCTGTTATTAATACAGCAGGTGGCCTATACTGCTGTTGCCATTTTGTTTAGTGGCACCTAAACACCTAGCAGTGGCACCTAAACCCTAGCAAATTGGACTGCTGGACTGGATTCTAAAAAGTTTGATTATCTTTAGACATGAAACAAACATTTGTTTAAAACTGTAACTAAGATATACACTATATTGCAAGTCAAATAATAAAAAAAACAAGTAAATCAGATATTGTTCCTACTTGGCATATATGGAGGTCTGTTTAGGGCTACATTTCCACAACCATTGACAGATCCGTGAACAAAACTAGCAGGCTCATTCATATCCTACACAAAAAAAGGAATAATAACAAAGACTGATTAACCTGACAGTTTTTTGTTTCTGCAAGCTGATTCGCCCCAAGCACATACACATTTATTTGCATAATTACACTTCAAATGCTGTTGCTATGCTGGATAACTTACTTGCAATCTGAGATAAGGGTCTCCCCAAAAGTCTTTTTCAAGCTAAATTTAAATTTACAAACATTTTTATTTACCTATTTGTATAGAGCTATGGTGACCATACTGGCTTATCCATATGTCTAGAATAGACATATGGCATAAGGTAATGATGAAGCTGTTTATCAGGTAATAGTATATGCCATATCATATACAGTGGGGCAAAAAAGTATTTAGTCAGCCACCAATTGTGCAAGTTTTCCCACTTAAAAAGATGAGAGAGAGACGCCTGTAATTGTCATCATAGATATACCTCAACTATGAGAGACAAATTGTGGAAACAAATCCAGACAATCACATTGTCTGATTTTTGAAAGCATTTATTTGCAAATTATGGTGTAAAATAAGTATTTGGTCACCTACAAACAACCATTATTTCTGGCTCTCACAGACCTGTATCTTCTTCTTTAACCACTTCAATACCGGGCACTTAGACACCTTCCCACCCAGGCCAATTTTCAGCTTTCAGCGCTGTTGCAATTTGAATGACAATTGCGCGGTCATACAACACTGTACTCAAACAAATTTTGTTCCCACAAATAAAGCTTTATTTTGGTGATATTTGATCACCTCTGCGTTTTTATTTCTTTGCAACCAATAAAAAAAGACCGAAAATTTTGAAAAAAAAAAACAAGTTTTTCTTTGTTTCTGTAAATTTATTTTGTAAATAAGTACGTTTTCTTCTTCAATGATGGGCACTGATATGGCTGCACTGACGGGCACTGATACGGTGGCACTGATGGGCACTGATGATGGGCACTGATAGGCGGCACTGATAGGTGGCACCGATGGGCACTGATAGGTGGCACTGGTATGCGGCACTGATGGGCACTCATAGGTGGCACCGATGAGCACTCATAGGCGGCACTGATGGGCACTCGTAGGTGGCATTGATGGGCATTCGTAGGTGGCACTGATGGGTACTTATGGGTGGCACTGATAGGTGGCACTGATGGGCACTGACAGGTGGCACTGATAACACTGATTGGTGGCACTGATAAAACTGATTGGTGGCATTGCTGGGCAGAACTGAAACATAATGGTGCCAATCAGTGCCCATTTGTGGGCACAGATTGGGCACATTGGGCACATGTGGATGGCCATGGGGTACATACCTGGCCATCCACATGTTGCCCCTTTCCTGGTGGTCCTAGTGTGGTGATCTGAGGGGGGGCTGTGCTGATAAACAATCAGCGCAGACCCCCCCCTGTCAGGAGAGCCGCCGATCGGCTCGCCTCTACTCGCGTCTGTCAGATGCGAGTGAGGAAAAGCTGATCAATGGCTCTTCCTATTGAGATCGTGATCAGCCGTGATTGGACACAGCTGATCACTTGGTAAAGAGCCTCTGAAGGAGGCTCTTTACCAAGATCGGTGTAGCGGTGTGTCAGGCTGACACACTGCTCCACCGATCGCCGCAATGCACACCCCCGCGGGCGCGCAGCGGCATGTTATCCTGCTGGACATCATATGATGCCCAGTCAGGATAACAGAACCACCGCCCGGCCGTCATCTGCTATGGGCTGGGCGGGAAGCGGTTAAGAGGCTCCTCTGTCCTCCACTCATTACCTGTATTAATGGCACCTGTTTGAACTTGTTATCAGTATAAAAGACACCTGTCCACAACCTCAAACATTCACACTCCAAACTTCACTATGGTGAAGACCAAAGAGCTGTTGAAGGACACCAGAAACAAAATTGTAGACCTGCAGCAGGCTGGGAAGACTGAATCTGCAGTAGGCAAGCAGCTTGGTGTGAAGAGATCAACTGTGGGAGCAATAATTGGAAAATGGAAGACATACAAGACCACTGATAATCTCCCTCGATCTGGGGCTCCACGCAAGATCTCACCCCGTGGGGTCAAAATGATCACAAGAACAGTAAGCAAAAATCCCAGAACCACACAGGGGGACCTAGTGAATGACCTGCAGAGAGCTGGGACCAACGTAACAAAGGCTACCATCAGTAACACACTACGCCGCCAGGGACTCAGATCCTCCAGTGCCAGACGTGTCCCCCTGCTTAAGCCAGTACATGTCCGGGCCCGTCTGAGGTTTGCTAGAGAGCATTTGGATGATCCAGAAGAGGATTGGGAGAATGTCATATGGTCAGATGAAACCCAAGTAGAACTGTTTAGTAGAAACACAACTCGTTGTGTTTCAAGGAGAAAGACTGCTGAATTGCAAACAAAGAACACCATACCTACTGTGAAGCATGGGAGTGGCAACAACATGCTTTGGGGCTGTTTCTCTGCAAAGGGAACAGGACGACTGATCCATGTACATGAAAGAATGAATGGGGCCATGTATCGTGAGATTCTGAGTGCAAACATCCTGCCATCAGCAAAGGCATTGAAGATGAAACATGGCTGGGCTTTTCAGCATGACAATGATCCCAAACACACCGCCCAGGCAACGAAGGAGTGGCTTCGTAAGAAGCATTTCAAGGTTCTGGAGTGGCCTAGCCAGTCTCCAGATCTCAACCTCATAGAAAACCTTTGGAGGGATTTGAAAGTCTGTGTTGCCCAGCGACAGCCCCAAAACATCACTGCTCTAGAGGAGATCTGCAATGAGGAATGGGCCAACATACCAGCAACAGTGTGTGACAACCTTGTGAAGACTTATAGAAAACGTTTGACCTCTGTCATTGCCAACTAAGGATATATAACAAAGTATTGAGATGAACTTTTGATATTGACCAAATACTTATTTTCCACCATAATTTGCAAATAAATTCTTTAAAAAATCAGACAATGTGATTGTCTGGATTTGTTTCCACATTTTGTCTCTCATAGTTGAGGTATACCTATGATGACAATTACAGGCCTCTCTCATCTTTTTAAGTGGGAGAACTTGCACAATTGGTGGCTGACTAAATACTTTTTTGCCCCACTGTACATTAGCATAGGGATAAGCAGTAGCACAAAGAATATATCATGAACTAGGTTATATTCTTGCCTGAAGTGATCACCTTGTTGGTGCAAGTGAAAGCAGGTTACTAAGGAGGTGAAAGGCAAATGAGTAGTCCTGAAAGTGAGCATGGGTACAGGTGACTAAGGAAAAGGGAATGATTAAACATTCACTTTTCTGCTGAGCTCCAAAGGCATTACAAATGGCATCTCTGTAGGCCTGTTTCCATCTAAATCCCTGTAAGCAAACTGGTGAGTGCTTCTTTAAATCAATTTGTCACTGTTCATAGAACCCCATATTCCAGTGTACCAACCAAATTCCATTTGTGTCAGTGACCCAGGGCACTTTTGTGGTCAGTGAAGTCAGATCTCTGATCTGCATATATGAGTTACAGGTGTTTGAATCATGAAATACAGCAACTTTTCAGAAAAAAAGGTTAGACACAGCATTCTGTTCATTCTTAACAGGACAGTTTTTGTTTCAAATTTATAACAAATTGGCACTTATGTATTATTTTAGCTCTTTTCAAATAATTTCTATTTGGGTTACACTCATCTTGCATTGTTTCTGTAATGTTTACAGCTACAGTCACAATACGATTTACCTTCAGTTGGTGAAATCCTAAATTCTTAGTGACTGCACTGTTACCAGCATGACTTCTCTAGAGCACATGGACGAGTCTAATGCTTCTAAACCATCAACATGGGACTCATGCTGAAAGGCTAATTTCTTGCTAGAAACTAATAAGGTCACTGAAGCTGCTCAGAAGCATGCTGTGCTGCTGATTGTCGCAGGACCTAAGACTTTTTCAATTATTTTCAATTATTCACTTCCCCGTGTGCCCTGCTAAATCAAGTGTCTGATCTTTTGAGGGAATTATTGGAATTCTGAAGACTCACTTTTACCTGTTTCAGTTGTAGCTGTAAGTAGTTTAATTTTAACAGTCTCAGTACATAATAGCATAGCTTTAGATGGAAGAGAGCAGTAGCACATAAAGGTATTTTTTTTTAATATCTCCCATTTGGTTACATGTAAGCTTTAAAACGCACCAAAAAAAAATTCAGGGGCTGCATTGCTGACCTTCTTATGAATATGCTGGTTCTTTGGCTTTCTATGTCTTTTACTTCCTCAACATCATAAGTTACTAATCAAGATCTGGGTAAGCATGCAAGGTCTAGGTCAGTGATACACAGCCTGATACACTATATGGCCAAAAGTTTGTAAACAATTAACCATCACACCTTTATGAGCTTGTTGGACATCCCATTCTAAAACCACAGGTATTAATACAGTGTTGCTCCCCACCCCCAAACTACTACCACCACCAACTTTGGATCTATAACAACCTCTACTATTCTTGGCAGGCTTTGCACAAGATTTTGAGATTTGGGGTTTATAGGAATTTGAGGCCATGTTGGATAAGGAGACCTCATTCAAAGATGGCATTCCAATGTATCCCAAAGTTGTTTGGTAAGCTTGAGGTTAGGACTCTGTGCAAGCCACTTGTGTTCCTCCACAAAACACTTGTTTAATTTTTTTTTTTTTTTTTTAACCTGCTTTTGTGCACAGGGATACAATCACACTGGAACAGAAAAGGGCTTTGACTCTGTATGCTGTAGCATTAACAATACCCTTTACTGGAAACAACTGACTAGTACAGTATCCCTTAATGGAAATGTGTTGGCCATGTAAGAGTCAGGTGTCAGTTTTGGCCATAGAGTGTATTTGAGCAGCTAACATTTTCAGAAGTAAAGGTTATATTCGGTAGCCTATATATTTCTCTCCTTACAGGGCTTTTTAAACACTATCAGGGTGAATTCAGTTTAAAATGTTATGTGATAGCACAACCTTGTGAAAAAAGATTACTATTAGGGTGAAATCACAGAACAACTTGCATTATGCTCAGTATAGATCTGGTGTGATGAAACATGTGGTACACATCATATGTGGTTTTTCAAATGTGGTTTGCTGATATCCAGGCTAATTGTATTTTGTATGTGCACTCACTGTCAGACTTTTCCTCCCACATCCACTATGTGGTTAATTGTTCATACTGTATGTTTAACACATTGTTATAAGTAGGCAGTGGCAAAATGTCAGATACAAATCGTAACAAAGAAATGAGTAATTAAAAAAAAAGTTTGTACAATGTTGATTATAATGCTCTGTATTGCTTTCTTCTTCTGTGAATGCTGCCTATCTGTACCAAAGGATGCTAATAGTTTTTTAATCATAAAAGCTCTGACTGATGCACATAAACTATTAAGAATAATTTGCGGAAACAATAAGGTTTTTTGTTATTTCTGTAATGCATTTTCCTTCGTTAGTTTCTTCTAATTTAGATGTTTTCAGCGAATGTTTTCAGCTGAGAATTACAGTACATCTTTACTCTCATACTCCCTTGGAACATAGTGCTAATTATAGGAAATTATACAACTGTGGGGGCGTTATGATTTATGATATAGAAAGCTCAATATGGTGACTTCTTTATTACCAGGCTTCACAGACACACACCATTTCTAAGTACTGCTACCACTCTTTCCAATTAAAGGCCCAGTAAACCTAAAGTATACTATG
This sequence comes from Aquarana catesbeiana, assembly GCF_042186555.1. Taxonomy (NCBI): domain Eukaryota; kingdom Metazoa; phylum Chordata; class Amphibia; order Anura; family Ranidae; genus Aquarana; species Aquarana catesbeiana. Next base: position 210,650,685 of record NC_133327.1, read on the forward strand.
TTAGATAACATAGTACAGTAACTGTCCAAACATCACGTGATGTTCACATGCCATGCAATAGATATGAGTATAACATGCTATGTTTATATATTATATGGGTTAAAACTGGTTTAAAACCCAGAGACCGTTGATATCTATTTTTTTGCAAAAATCTTACAAGAAAGTGTGTTATTACGAAGAAAAAGAAAAAAGTTTCAAGAATGTATCAGAAGTTTTATTTGCCTATTAGTGCTAAAGATAATTCTAATTTTGAAGTGAAATGTAAAGCTTTACATATATTTGTAACCAGTACATTAGATATGTAGGTGTAGGTGTGTATTTTAAGTGTACAAGTCCTTTCATAGAACTAGCTGAGTATAATATTATTACAAATAATTTGATGAAAAAGGTGTCACTATCAGTTTTACTTACAATCCACAGTCCGTCAAACCTAATATGGTCCCTTCGATATTCTTCAATTTCACGGTGCCACCACTTCGCAGTTCGGTTAAGGAAGAAGTCAGGGAATGCAGCATAAGCTCTATAAAGCTATGAGAAAAAGAAAAGCCTTTGATATCACCAAATTCGTTAATGGTTGTTGTTGATGCTCCCAAAAATGTACAGTTTGAAGCATTAAGAGGAGGAAGTTGGCTTAACGTGGTTGTAAAGGTAGGTTTTCTATGCAGTAAGGTAAACAACTTTCTGCAAGCAGCTTCCCTTGTAGTCCTCCTAAATACTGTATTTATTGGCGTATAACACTCACTTTTTCACCATGAAAATTGGGTGCAAATAGCGTGTGCGTGTTATACGCCAATACTACAATTTCGGCTGCCTCGGAGGCAACAGGGGGGGGGGGGCGGGGGCGGGACGAGTGCCGTCAGATTACATACAGTGAGAATCTCCTGTTTACTTGGCGGCCTCTGTAATAGGAAGTCAATAGATGGCAATGGCGAGGCTGCTGCATTGATGGCAATGGCGAGGCTGCATTGATGTGGACTAATAAGGCTCTATTGATGGCACTTGTGAGGCTGCAGGCGGGCATTGATCAGGCTGCATTGATGGTAATGGTGAGGCTGCAGATGGGCACTGACCCTTATTTTGCTTCAAAGTTCCTTATTTAAAATTTCAGTTTTTTTCCTGAAACTTCCCTCTTAAAATGAATGTGCGTGTTATACGCCTGTGCACGTTATATGCCGATAAATATGGTACATACCTGGGCCCGATTTTGATCCAGCTATGTGCATGAGAGCAGAGGCTCTCTTGGCTCTCACACTCCTCATTGGCTCATATACAGCAGCAGGAGTCAAGCAGCCAGTAATGAGGAGCAAAGGGGGGCTGAGCCCTGTCCATAAGACTCACAGAACGAGGCTTGTGAGCAAGCACACACAAGCGCCCCCATTGCAATTGGCTTGCGTTGGGGCACTTGGTGTGGGGTGGGGCCCATAGCACCAGAGGAGGACCCCAGAAGAGGTGGATAGGGGCTGCTCTTTGCAAAGTCATTGCACAGAGCAGTTAAGTATAACATGTTTGTTATTTTGATTAAAAAGAAAAAGGCAAAGCCAGGCTCCAGTAGACCTGACAATGGATAGATTGCTAAGCTGACACCCTCTTTTTCTGTATTTATTTTACACTGTATGTGGAACTTAGTGGAAGGTGAATGAGATGTGTATCTCTGTAAGAAGAGTTAAGCTGTAGCATATTTGTGGGACCCTTGGTGGAAGCTCTGGTTAAATTACTATTCTGCTCTATGGTTGTAATTGTACCTCTGTAAACATACATATCAGTCTTTATTTTTGACGCCCTGTTAATTCTGGAACCTGTATGTTTCTAATTGCTTAATAAAGCTTTTTGTTGATAAAAAAGCCAAGCTTTACAATCACTTTAATTAGAACCGCTGGTTTGTAGCTCTCCAGAGTTCTTTCTACATGTATTTAAACTCAAACTAAAGTGCAGTACTCATAAAGCAAAAACAAAACTGATATCAGTCAAAGTGTGTGTCTATAATAAAATGTCCATGCAAACGAAAAAGGTCCATTGTTAATGTCAAGATGAACTAATCTGCATATGTTGTAAAAAACTCCTCCAAATGAAAAAAACAACGCACTCCGTGCTCCCACCTCATTGTCCAAATTAACGACTTATCAGAACAACATGACCCTCACAATGAGAAGTCAAATAGCACGTGAGAGTGGTTAGCTCAGTTCCTGGATATTTGATGTCACCACTTCAATCCACCATATACTGTATAGTCAACAGCCAAATGGAAATGCTCCACATAATATAAAGTCAGTGGTAACCAATATTTATTAAAAACAGTGCAACTCACATGTATAGAAACAAACAGAGCTGTACAAATCAAAATCCCCAAGAGAATATGCAGATTGCTTCCAGATTTCGTGATAACATCATGAGCGCGGGCTCTGCTTACATATTTTGTCAAAAATGACATCTGAAGATTATTTCATTTTTAATTCACAGTTTTTTTGTTTGCATGGCCATTCTATGATAGACACACTTTGGACTGTTATCAGTTGTGTTTTTTTTTGTTTTTGTTTTTTTTTACGAGCACTGCACTTTTGTTTGGGATTATTTGACATTACTATTTGGTATCCAAGGGTTTGCTGGCTGCTCGTTTAGGGATTTTACTCTTTTTAGCGCAATGTTTTTAGTTTTAAGAAGTTTCTACATATACTCGATAAGCTCCCCATGTACTTTTTATGTTTCCTCTTAATGCTACACCTACTTATTCAATGTATGTGCAAAACATTTCAAAATATGTCAGCCCTGCATAATGTATATAGAAGTAATAAATGTAAAAACTTAAATATTCTACAAAAATTTAAATCTGTCCAGAACTGTCCTGTCAGGTGTTTGTGGAGAGAAAACAAATTAATGCTCTCACTTATGAAAATCTCTATATGGTCACACATGCTGTGCATGTTTTGGATTCCAAATATGCTATTGTCGCTACAATTTGGAACACCTAAAAACTATTGGATATGGATATATGCATGAAAGTGTTGGCCTTACCACCTGCACTTTTAGTAATGATGAATCTCAAAAACAACAGACAGATGTGTTAAGCATAGTTTGTATATTTTAGTATCCTTGTACTTCTCCAAAATGAAAAGAGGCCACAGAGGAGCTATTGGCATTATTGGACAGTTTGGATCCTGTTGGTTACCTTGCACCCTAGGCACATGAGACGTGCAACTTCACCTGCTTCTGATGGTAATGCAAATGATTTTCATATACAGAGGCTGGTACACTTATAGCTACTTTGGTGACTTTTGGAGACTTTTGGAGACTTTGTTACCCGCACCACACTGGTGCACAACACTCATGAGGAGAGAAAGATGCAGGACAGCCGAGGCTCCCGTGCACATCGCTGGATTGAGAGGAGGCTCAGGTGAGTATTGGGGGGGGGCTGTGGGGGGAGCAGCACACAGAAGGTTTTTATACCTTCATGCATAGAGTGCATGAAGGTAAAAAACCTTTAGCCTTTACAACCACTTTAAAGTGGGTCTTCTGGAGAAACAAGATTAGAATTTTTAATTTATGCATATTGTATAATCTTTGGGGCAATTTGTACAGGGAATTCAAGCACCTAGCATTTAATGAGCCAATTTGTAGCTTACCCATAGGGATTATAATGTGGTAGAGCACCAGTAAACAGAAGGGCTACCAAAAAAGATGATTGGTTGATGGAGTAATTCCCAAGTAAGAAGTATAAAAGCTATATAAAATGAAGGGGGTCCCTTTGGATAACCATTCGGTACGGATATGTGAGAGCAGGAATGTAAGCAAGATTTATGAAGGTGCAGTAAATGGAAGTATGCATCTCCCATTTAGGGAGATGCAAAAGCAGAGACATGTTCTATTGGCAGCGTCTGTCTGTGCAAGTGCAATTTGTGTGGACAGGGTCTGAGTGCATGCAATCAAACCAGCAAAGAACTGAGTTCAGGTTTCAAGCTTTAGAGGGGCCAATTGTGACTCACCTAATAAGATAGGTGGGGGTGCCACAACAAAAAGCAAAGTAATCCACCAGTCTGAACTATGGAGTAAGTCAGTTAAACAATAAATATACCTGTTGCACCATCTCAAGCGACATCCCAAGATGAATGTTAATTGCCATGGAGTCGGAAGAGAAATTTGAGGTCAAAAAGGGGGAACCAGATCTGGCCAGGGTTTTTAGTGGCTGTTAAGCTATTTAGTAAATTACATGCAATCCCCTCTGTTAGAAAGAGTCTTATGTTGCAGTGTATACGCTTCGTAAAAAACATGCCCATTTCTACCCAAATTCACAGCACCGCTCAGCACTCACTTGACTCCTCGCTGCTACCTCTCCCAATCTGACAGCTAAAGTGAGAGGGGCCAAGAATCCCCCCCTGACATCAGTCGGGAGGGGGGTAGGAGAGGGAGAGCGAGCCGATATGTCAGCCGGGGAGGATAGAAACGGCGAGGAGTCACGTGAATGCCGAGCAGCGCTGTGAATTCAGGTAGAAATGGGCAAATTTTTTATAAAGCACAGATACTGCAGCATAGGACTCCTAACAGAGGGGATTGCATGTAGTTTACACTGTAATTTCAGCAGCAGGAGAAGGGGCAGACACTGTCACTAGTGGACAAGCAAGGAGGGGAGGGGGGAGAGGATAGGGTAGAGAGGATAGAGGAGAGCTGCAGATGATGGAGACATGTTAACTGACCACAGTGTCAGGGCTCAGCAGCCATGATAAACCGTGGTCAGTTTACATGGGGGGGCAGCACCAGGCAGGATCAGCCAGGTATTTTAGGTGATTCAGGAGGCTAAATTACACAGCACAAGCACTGTGCTTTAAAGTAACAAGATGTTTAAAATAACAGGATCCAATTTTTTTTAGGGTTACAAATGCTTTACGTTTCACAGTATGTACATCAAAGGCTTTCAAGAATGCCAGCAGGTCATTAGGTGTGTACAGGATATGTTTTCTACCACCCCTCTTAAGCTGACCATACATGGATCAAAATTTAGCAGGTTCAGCTCTATCAATCGACTTCTCATGAACTAGCTTGTTCACACATTTTTGTTCAATCAGCACAATCACCGAATGAGAGAATGGTTGGTCCAAGCAGATTTAAGAAGTCCACCATTGACACCGACACTGATGTTTCTTAGGCAGAAAGGAATAAGATCTTTTTCTTGCAAAGGAGAAGCTGCGTACCAATGACATCACTTGGCTCAGACAATTTTTATTCAGCCATAAAAGTTGAGTCAAGTCACACCATTGGTGTGCAACTTTTCAGTATCTTCACAAAGCAAGGATAGACTCCTTGGATGGCTACCTGATCGAATTTGCAACAGTGGAGGCTTGGAGCAGTGGCTCCAGCATGACTCACATCTTTTTCTTGTTAATCTTGTGCCCAAATGTGCTTATTATAGAAATGGAGTATGCCCTTTCACTCCACTACAACTTTAAACATGAAATCAAAAGGCTCTACACTTGCGTTTAATCTTTTGTGGTCTTTGCCCTGATCGGTCTGTGTAATTTAATGTATGTGAGAGAGATCGAACAGAAGGTAAAGGATCATTATTTCTCAGCACTATCATTCTATTCAGGAAATAACCCCTGCATTACTGGTATCATGACATTTTTAAAAGTGCAGACATAGAGAGACTGAATTCTGTCCTTTTAATACTCGATGATGTACCTAAACAGGGACAGATCCTGATTGCATTTTCTTGTTGAAAAACATGAAGTGTGGTGGACACATAGGTCTCTACATCTTGAAGGGTTAAATAAAAAATCCAATTTTGTTTATTTACATACTACTGACTTTCTGATTTTTTACACTCATAAGTTGCAGACAAGAATATGTGACTATTTAGTTCTTTATTTTGTGTGACCTGACCCTTTTGATAATTACAAATACAGTAGCTTTGTTCTGTATATTGATGGACTTCTCACCTAACTCAATGAAAGGATCCATGCCTCCATGTCTGTAATTGGGTATCTGTTGACCTTTGTCTAGTAGAGGTTTGTTATATCTATGTGTAGTTTTAACATTTTTGTAATAAAGATACATTTTTTATATTTGCTGCCTCGTGGTGTGCCCACAAAGTCCATTTTTTTTTTTTTGAGAGTCCTAGTTACTCTCTCAATCCTTTTTCTCTAATAACTGGATGTTGGCATGGTGGGGGTCCTCCCTTTTTATTTTGTGTAACATACAATACATTTTATATAATCAATGACTCTGCACTATTACAAGCATTGTTAGTCATTCATTTGTTTTAATAAATGATTGTGAGCCCAGAGGGGTGGATCTTGTTTTGGCTGCAGCTTTGTGGATTCCTGTCTTTAGCTGTTATTTAATTAAACTTTCTCAGTCTGTTAGTCATACATGCATCAGACAAGGAGCAGGAACACTTGAAACTGTTGTGCAATAGTATTGGCATGGGAAATCAATGCCATTTATTGAGCAAAAATGTATTAGGGTGCGTTAACTCTCTTGGATGAGTTATTATTGGACAGTTTGGAGCCTTTCGGTTAACTTTCACCCCCTGCACAGGTGACGTGCAACTCACCTAACAACAATAGCGCTAAAAACACATGAGAATATTGGCAATACACATAATCTGTGTACAAAAGTCATATGAACAAACAAGGTAATGAAAAGTGATGATCAAACAATTGGTCCTAGTTAGAAAAAAAGAACAGAGGCTCAAAGCTTCCAAAACCACACATAATATACGGTAGGTCCATGAATCTTTAGATATAATACCAACAGGATAGCCAGGAATGAAAGTCATATGATAGACACAGGGGAAAACCCCAAGTATCATACTAAAGACACAGTGAGAAAGAAGAAAAATGCAAGAAAAGAAGAAGAAAAAGGGAAAGAAGAGAGAAGAGGTCTTTAGCTCAGACCGTGTCATGGTCGCAATCCACAGGTTCAATGCAAACCTGAGCATCAGGGCTCAACTAGGGAAAAGTCAAAACCATGTGGAAGGAAATGGTCTACTCGGGTATTTATTTACTTTTTATGTCCATATTATAATGTATACAAACTCTGTTCCTTTTATAAAGTATATAAAGACTTCCAAAGAACTATAAAGCCTAATAAATTTAAAGAAAATTAATGGTTTATTACCCTCACTTGTGTATCCCAGTCCAAAGACCCATCAACATAGACATCAGGTAAATCTGGCCAGACCTTAAAGCAAAGAAAATATGACTTAGTATAACAATCAAACCAAGATCACAGTAAAATTACATAATAATACATGAGCTTCTTCACACTTGACATATTTATAAATACCTTTCCCCATACTATATCATTGCTATTTGGCCATTTGATGAACACGTCATCTTGAACACCTCTGGTAAAAGCTGGATAGGGTTTGGTTTCATTTCCTGCAATAGCAGGGTCCTATAAATGATCCATAAAGAAAAAAAATGTAACGTTAATTCAAAAGAATTAAATATTATTTAATATGCCTAAACTGGACAAATGTGTACATCTGTGGACTAACATAGCTGCTGCCAATATACTATGGGTCACAACTGGACTTCAGGTAAACAACTAAAAACACAGTTGAAATACATATAAGAGGGCTGTCTTACCTGCTCAAGGATTTGCATTTCTGTCCATCCAGTTCTGAAATGTATACAGCCCCGCACACATCCCAGCCCTGTCTAGCAGGGCAGAAAGCCTGGATTTTCTCAGTTAAAGTTTTGTAACTCTCCAAAGTCTCCTCCTCACCCTTACTGCATGACTTGACAGTGAAAAGAGAAGCAGCAGACTGATGAGTTATCTGTCACTTGGCTCTCTCTTCCTATCAGCATGTTCCTTGCACTACAGCACAACCGATTGGAACCTTATGTCACTTCTTCCTCTCCCAGTCTGAGCTCTGCTATACAAGGACGGTGACAATACAATTTGATATGAAAGGCTAAAATCACTTAAAAAAAATTACTGTGCAGTCAAGGTGCCCCAGTAGTGTGAAAGACATTGTCTAGTAAAATGGAGCTTAGCTTACACAACGTATCTGTAGGCCACCTCTGCTTCCCAAAGCTCAATAAAGAACTACAATCCTGACAGATTTGCTCTGTCATCTAATAGAAGCTGGGACTCCTTGACCATTGAGAGTGTGTTTTCTTGTTCACAAACTGGTGCATGTGCAGTGCTCTTTCTCCTTCTGTCGCTGCAGTGCTGCAAGAGGGGAAAGGAGAGTACACCGCACACGCATTCTTTTGTGAACAAAGAACAGCACTTGTTCCTGCTATGCTGGGAGTGCAGTCAGTGGTCAAGGTGCTTCTATGGATGGAGCAGATCTGTCTGGGTGGTACTTTTTAGTCCAGGCATAGAAAACAGACATATTGGCCTACAGGTATGTCATAAATTAAACTCCATTTTTCTAAGTTGAGCAATATTGTTTATACTACCGGGACCCCTTGACTGCACAGATTTTTTTTTTAAGGTAAATGTAGTGTTTAAATAATAAATGTAAAGGTGTATTCCTGAATACAGAACTGCATTTATTTGTGTCTTTTATATCTGTCTGGAGTACCACTTAGGGGTAAATGCATATCCTAAAAATGAATGTCTTGTATTTTCTTTTTAGTCTGTTAAATATTTGTTTTATCTGTTCTTTAAGTCCAAAAAACAGAAAACATGTTGACCCTGTCGACACTGCAGAGTGAATAGAATTTCTCTGAATTTCTATGATCCTGATTGTGCGATCAGCATGATCTACATGATCATAGGATCAACATGGTTGAGGAATTTTTATGGGAGATGTACCAATCTAGTAGGCCTTTTAATGATTTTGCGTTGGAGTTGCTTAGACACATCTTGGCATGTAACATTTTTGTGTTTTGGGATGTCTATTGCCTCCAAGTGCAGGGAGTGACAATGGGGGTGTGCTGTGCCTCATCGCTAACCTGTACCGGGGGGGGGTGGGAGAGAAGACTGTTCTTGGTCAATTTGGCATCTACGTATCTGTGTCATGTGTTGGCACAAGTACATAGACAATATTCTAATGATTTGGACTTGAACTGAGCAAGATCTTTTTGAATTTATGTCATTCCTTAGTTGTAATGATCTGAATGAGAAATTCACCATGCCTGCTAGTAAGCAAAATATAGACATTGGATGTTGAAATCCTAGTACAGAGGGATGAATCTTTGGTTATCAATCTCTATAGAAAAGAGACAGCTGGAAACATCGTTCTACACACACATTGTGCACACTTGTGGCCCTTGATACGGCTCATACCATATAGTCAATACCTGCAGTTCCATAGAAGGTGAAAAAGATTTTCAAAGGGAGGCAAAAACTCTGAGAGGCTTATGGTACGAGGGACAGCAAAACATTGCTAAAAAGATCATATCAAAGAGTGAAGAGCCAGTCCTGGGATATGCTTATCTTTAAATCTAAACCTTGTAGTACTTTAACAAGGTAAAGTTGGTTACCAGTTTTACAGGATATAACCAACAGTTGAGGGAAATCCTACAAAACACTGCCATCTACTCACCAGTGTTGTGTTGAAATACATCCAGGAACATCCTTAGATGATTTTCCGATGTAGCAAATGTATTAGGGGTATATTCATGGGGAGGGCAGGGAAGAGCCATGTATGAGGAAAGGGACAAATAGATGTGTCACTGCCTGCAATGCCCTTAGATCAGGGTAGGCGATACAATTACTCTCCCGGATGGTAGCATTTATACCCCTCATGCATTATGTGTGTGTGTGGTGGACTTTATATAGGAAAAAAAAGACCCTTCCGTCGGCATACCTAAGTTCATGTGTACTAGGTAGAAAGTGGTCTAATGTCTTCGCTCAAATATTTGCTTTGTGTTTGGCTGGACGTGCAGTCTCTTTTTTGGCCACTAGGTGTCACCTTATGTTCCAGCTCCATTCTCCCCTATTTTTGCAGCCACTTAGATGCCCTGTTTCTGATGGACTCCCTTGTCTTCCTACTTTGAGGTTGTGGGGCGGTCTTTCTGCCCATCTCCTCATGTGCATGGGCTGGGGACTGGCATTGTATCCCCACCTCCTTCTCCCCTCCAGTTGGGAGTCGGTGTGATATGTGGGCTTCAATCCATGTCCCTATCAATGCGCCACAGTCCACAGCGCCACAGACACATAAGGGTAGCGGGAGTTCTAGCCCACGCATGCACAGTCTCAGGATGCTCCCACCATGTGTGATATCACCTGCAGCCCAGTTGATCATGACAGGAGTATATGAGGGGGCTAGGATGGCCCCATAGATGGCACAACTGTGGTGCATGGTGCTATTTTTCTTCCAAATAAACAATATGGCATGTTAGACAACATTGTGGAGTCATTATTTTACTTAGTATGTGATTATGCATACTTATAGGGGGATTTATTGTATAGCCATATTGGTAGTTATCTATATGCTATAGGGGTGGGTGGTGGTACTATTTAGAGTAGCCACACATAAGAATTTTCTCTTATGCACCTACTTTAATCCAAATCTCTTATCTATGTAGAAATACTTACCTACAGATGAACCCCTGGTGGGTACATCAGACTCTAAGACATTATTGTAAGTTTTTCTTACTATAAAATTCTTGAGTCTTTTATTAATATGGTAATTGTCAATTTTCAGCCTGGGTTTAAACAATAAATAGAAAAAAAGTGTATCCTCAATTTTTATATTATTTTATTTCTTTTATTTTTTTAATCCTCAACTATCTCACTTTCGGTTTACAAGCACATCACTCACCAAGAGAATAATAAATTTCATTCCTTCTGCTCTTATTCGGTCAACCAGGGCTGGCAGTCCTGAGAAGTTGGCACCAAGTGTAAAGTCCATTTGTCTCTCCATGTAGTCTATGTCAGCATATTGTACATCCTGTAGAGTCAAACACAAATGCACTTTATAAGATATAACTTCATTTCAAATATAAAAGCACTTCAGATTAAGAATTAACAGGTATTATGATATATAATTTATAAAAAAAGTTTCATCAAACCTTCTTTTGACCAGCAAATTAACTATTAAAACATATTTATTTATATATCTAAACTAGGAGGTTATACTGATGGATGTATACTATTCAAACTGTTAAGAATGACATAGAAAGCCTTCCACAACCCTGCCTTCTGAGAATTTTACCTCATCTCAAAATATCACCAAATTAATTTTCTTAATTTCTCCCAAGACTGTTTGCTCTCTAGTTTCCTTGTCAACTAATCTTATGCTCACCTCTAGGACTTCTCCTAAACCTCTTCCCTTCTCTGGAACTACCTACTTCAATCTGTATGGCTAACTGCTACTCTGTCTGCCTTTAGGCGATCCTTGAAAACACATTCCTTTAGGCAAGAAATTTTGATTTTTGAACAAATCCTCCCCACACAATTATGACCTATTGTATCATTTGCCATTCCCTTTAGATTGAAAGTTCTTGTCCTTCTAACCCTCTTGTCTTGAATTGCATTGTAACTGTACTGTCTCTTTTTTTATCAATCATGTATATTAATAATATTATTAATGTGTTAGCTTGAGCTAGAAAGGACATAATCTAGAGTTCCTATATCCTATATCAGAACAATATGCAGTTTCCTACAGGTAGTTGCTCAACTCAAAAATGAAGCTCCTCCCCCTGTGTGGATTCTATACATTTTTCTTATGTGCAAGGGTGGAAAAAAAAAATAGAACATACATACACAGTGCATACTGAAGACCACGAGACTCTTTAATTCATAATTGAACAATATATAAAATCTGCACTGGCTTTTAATTGATCAAAGTCACATAGGAAAAGAGATTAGAGTATTGCATGCCTGTCTGAGCATAACAAGGAGAAGAGGATATTGAAGCAGTGGCATATCCTCCATGGGTGCAATGTGTGCAGGGGAGGAGGGAAGCCTCACTGTGTCCTCACATATTGCACACCAAAATGCCTTTCCATTCTGGGTAATTTGCAGCTGTAGCAAAAATCCTTTAGCATTTCTGTATGGGGAGGAGATTGAGCACCAATCTAATAGGGGAGCTGAAATTAATTGTTGCATCAATGCATCACGATTCGGGTGTCCCCGATGCGGCATCGATGAATCGATGCATAAATCGATTACCGGGTGACGTCATCCCAACTTGCCCCGCCCCACCTGGGAGAGAGCTCCGAGCGTATTGTTAAAATTACTGTGTTTTAATAAATGCCATGTTACAATCAATGAAGTGCCCCTCTGTATGTGCTTTTTAAAAAATATGGAACATCATACCGAATTTCACAGTACAATACATCCCACTAGTGTGACTGCACTGCCCGGCCCGGCCTGGCCCGCTTCTCTCCTCTCACGTCTCATGTCTCTCCTGACATCAGCGGGGAATTCTCAGCCCGCCCGAGAGAACATATGAGGTAGTGCTGCCTGAAAGCTCAAGCACCAGGACAATATATTTCAATAACATTTGTAGCACTTGTAAGATATATTTTGTGTAGAGAATACTGAATATATTGTGTTGGGTCATTGCACCCAGATGTGATATTTCAGTTGTAGGTAGATGTCAGTGGGCAGTTATTTGCTAACTTCCCATTTCCTGTCTCAGTTACTGACTTTCTTCTATCAATTTTAGAGTTATGAGTGTTCCTATTATTCTTTTATATTTTAGACTTGTAATTGCTGTAAAATGTAGGTTTCAGCAGAGTTTCAACTATATTTTTGGGCACTTGGTATTATCTAGTTAGATAGGACGTGCAATTTTGTTATTAGAGCCAGACAAACTGATGCTTTTTTTTCAAAACTGGCCAGCTGCACCAGAAAATGTAAACATGACATATTGATTGTATCTGCCCATGTTCATTACTCTTACAGTGGTCTAACTCTTCAAAATTTACCAAAAACCAAATTATTCATTTTCGGTTGACTGAAACTTAAATGTTTTTGGAAAAATAGAAAAACAGGTCAGACTGCTTGCTAATGTGTAAATTCTGCACCTACATAGGGAATTTTTGCCCGTTTCATATTTTCATATATATCAGCAATTTCTGCATCATTCTTGTATCCATAACGACAAAGCTGGAATCCAAGAGCCCAGTAGGATGGCATTACTGGGCGTCCAACAAGCTAAGAAAATCAAAAAACAAAAACAAAAAAAAAAATTACGGTATAGAAGTTAATTTATATTTACTCAACTATTCTGGCCAAAATGAAAGGCTACTTACTGCCGTGTATTGTTGGACAACATCTTCTGGTTTGGGACCCAAGACTACATAAAAGTCTAAAATACCTCCAATAGTGCGGTATGTTAGAGCAGGTGTTTCCTGTAGTGTCAAATCTTACAGTAAAAAGATAAATGTTACAGATTCATGAAATTAGTAATACTGAAAAAAAATATATTATATATATATATATATATATATATATATATATATATATATATATATATATATATATATACACATATACACACATATATACATACACACAACTGTGCTCATAAGTTTACATACCCTGGCAGAATTTATGATTTCTTGGCCATTTTTTAAAGAGTATGAATGATAACACAAAAACATTTCTTTCACTCACGGTGTTAGTGTCTGGCTGAAGCCATTTATTATCAGTCAACTGTGTTTACTCTTTTTAAATCATAATGGCAACAGAAACTACCCAAATAGCCCTGATCAAAAGTTTACATACCCTGGTAAATTTTAGCCTGATAACATGCACACAAGTTGACACAAAGGGGTTTGAATGGCTATTAAAGGTAACCAGCCTCACCTGTGATCTGTCTGCTTATAATTAGTGTGTGTGTGTGTATAAAAGGTCAATACATTTCTGGACTCCTGACAGACCCTTGCATCGTTCATCCAGTGCTGCACTGACGTTTCTGGATTCCGAGTCATGGGGAAAGCAAAAGAATTGTCAAAGGATCTGCGGGAAAGGTAGTTGAACTTTATAAAACAGGAAAGGGATATAAAAAGATATTCAAGGAATTGAGAATGCCAGTCAGCGGTGTTCAAACTCTAATCAAGAAGTGGAAAATGAGGGGTTCTGTTGAAACCAAACCACGGTCAGGTAGACCAACTAAAATTTCAGCCACAACTGCCAGGAAAATTGTTCGGGATGCAAAGAAAAACCCACAAATAACTTCAAGTGAAATACAGGACTCTCTGAAAATATATGGTGTGGCTGTTTCAAGATGCACAATAAGGAGGCACTTGAAGAAAGATGGTCTGCATAGTCGAGTCACCAGAAGAAAGCCATTACTAGGCAAATGCCACAAAGTATCCCACTTACAATACACCAAACAGCACAGAGACAAGCTTCAAACCTTCTGGCACAAAGTCATTTGGAGTGATGAGACCAAAATTGAGCTTTTTGGCCACAACCATAAATGCTACATTTGGAGAGGAGTCAACAAGGCCTATGATGAAAGGTACACCATTCCTACTGAGGTGGATCCATGGAGGTGGATCGCTGATGTTTTGGGGAAGTGTGAGCTACAAAGGCACAGGAAATTTGGTCAAAATTGATGGAAAGATGAATGCAGTATGTTATCAAAAAATACTGGAGGAACATTTGCATTCATCAGCCAGGAAGCTGCGCATAGGACATACTTGGACATTCCAATTATTTTGACAATGATCAAAAACACAAGGCCAAGTCAACCTGTCATTGGCTACTGCAGAATAAAGTGAAGGTTCTGGAGTGGCCATCTTAGTCTCCTGACCTCAATATTATTGAGCTGCTCTGGGGAGATCTCAAACGTGCAGTTCATGCAAGACAGCCCAAGAATTTACAGGAACTGGAGGCTTTTTGCCAGGAGGAATGGGCAGCTTTACCATCTGAGAAAATAAAGAGCCTCATCCACAAATACCACAAAAGACTTCAAGCTGTCATTGATGTTAAAAGGGGGCAATACACGGTATTAAGAACTGGGGTATGTAATGATTTAAAAAGAGTAAACACAGTTGATTGATAATAAATGGCTTCAGCCAAACACTAACCATGAGTGAAAGAAAAGTTTTTGTGTTATCATTCATATTCTCTGAAGAATAGCCAAGAAATCATAAATTCTAGCTCCAGCTTTCTAGCGTGTTTCACTCCTCCTTGCTAAGATGCTGCATTAAATGTAAAGTGATAAAAAAAAACTATAGGGAGAAAGGATTAGATAATATACCCTTCCCTAGTTCAAGGAATGACATCACCAACCAGCCCTCCAAGATTGCAGGGAATACCAAGTAGTCCAAATCTCACAAGAAGACATGCAACATTGCAGAATATTCTTTTCATGGTATTTACGCTACTCAGCATCCATCAAGATCTGGTCAGTGATGTCAATATTAGGGGCAAAAGATATGGAAAAGGTAATTATAATATTTGAAGTTTATTTAACCACCGTAGTAAGTGAGCAGGTACACTGAGCAAGTGGACCATGCTATTTCGTATAAAGGTCCACATTAGATTGCCAATTCAAGTAGTAATATAATCTCAGGTTCTCTAATATATGCTCCATCCATATGTTCTACAGCAGTGGTTCTCAACCCTGTCCTCAAGTACCCCCCAACAGGCCATGTTTGCAGGTTTTCCTTTATCTTGCACAGGTGCTTTAAATCAGAGTCAATGGCTTGGTATTTTGGACAGCTATTTTATCTAAGAGAAATTGCCAAAAGATGGCTTGTTGGGGGTACTTGAGGACAGACTTGAGAACCACTGATCTACAGTACACTTGCCCATGTGCATAGTTTACCACACCTCCCTCCCACCCTTGAAATCATGGTAATGGTACTTTCCAAACTGATGTGTCATTGAGTGAAATAGATCAATTTCCTAACCTGCTGTAGCTTACGTTTAATTTGTTCCAAGTTTTCACTTAACCATTGGGGTCAGTTTGCTTCAATGTATTTTTGTGAAAATTATATAAGCAGACTTACCCATAGCATTGCTGTTCAAAAGAAAAACACCATGTGCATTTCCTGTGTTATCAAGCCCCATATAAAATGGTTGAACACCATAAGAGTTTAGATGATTCTGGAGAAAGAGTAAAATTAAATATATTTGTCAATTGTTTGTATATTAAACATAACCAAAATGTTTTGCTTTTTGAGCTTATAAACAGTACATCTAAAAAATAAAATATCACAACAGCACAAGGTTAAAGGGAGTTGCTAATTCTCAGTGCTCACTGTCTCGCCACTAATAAGGTGAGAGTGTGTATACTAACATGAACTAATCAAAAAACAGTTATCAGCTGTAAAGAACATCCTGAAAAAAGTAGGTAATGAAAACGCCCTTGTAGTTTTGGCTAATAAAATACAAAACTTTATTGAATACAGAGATAAAAATCTCAATGAGATTGCATGTATATAATTACACCTTTCAAGGGGGTAACAATATTGTCAGCCCTGGTACATCTATAACATACCAAGAAATCATATATCACTATCAGTGCATTTTAAATAAAACCTGCTTTTGCTGACCACTCAATGTGAATTGCATTTTCACTCTTACTTTCACTTCACCATATTTCACTGGGAATTCAATGCAAATAAATAACATTTGGTGACATTGTTTAAATGTGGTGCTGTAAGTCTATCTTCACCTTTGTTAAGAAAAATATAAATAATCTCCATGTTATTTAAATACACTACAAGGATTTTCATTGCAGAGATTTACCCGCTGATGTTTATCTAAAACTGAAAATACCATTCTAGTCACTTCCTACTTCCTGAGGGTTAAATGGATGATGTCCTTCATAATCAAGTGAATCACTGCCAGTGTTATAAGATTAAAGTGCCTGGAAAAGTTGCACGGCGATCATATGAGCATGACGTTAGACTTTGGGGCATCATCTCTAAATTGTCATTGGATGCTATGAAGGGAACAGCTGAATAACATTAAAGCCCATAGAAAACAAATCTATGCTGTCCCAAACTGAGTGGAATTCCTCTCTTGGATGGCTGTCCCCAGAACAGGTGTCCTTTTAAGAAGATTTCCCCTTACCTTCTGTTTTGGGAACAAAATGTTGCATTTTCTCTTTCTTTCCAGATGACAGTATATATCTTCCCAATAGGGACACCAACAGCAATAAAAATTTGACACTATATCCCACTATATCCCAAACTTAAAAACAAGGTTTGGCCTTAACATACACTTTAAGTGCAGGTTTACGTGATACAGTAATCCAGAATGTCTTAAGTATTCTACATTACTGTATTATGTACTATTAAATAAACATACCAGTTCTCTAGATTGAACTGTGTGGGCTTATCTTCTATGGACTGTGTATTGGAGTAAGCGTAACAAAACTGTTGGGGTCGGGGGTGTTACATAGATCGAAGCGTGTAGGACCCCCTGGTGGTAGCAGTTTTCTTATTCAACAATAAATTCCAAAATAATTTCTGTAGCAAGGACAAATTAAACACCATTTGTAAACAAAACTGTATTTTGCCTTTAATCTTATCAATGGCATAAAGGAGAATATGTATTTAAAAAATGAATATGTATTTTAATATGTATATAAAAAACACCCATCAAAGGACACAAATAAAATACGCCACACTAATGCATCCATTGTCCCACACATAAAATCCGTTGTCGGAAATTCCGATCGTGTGTACACAAATCCAACACACAAAGTGCCACGCATGCTCAGAATAAATTAAGAAACGAAAGCTATTGGCTACTGCCCCGTTTATAGTCCCGATGTACATGTTTTACGTCACCACGTTCAGAACGATTGGATTTTCCGACAACTTTGTGTGACCGTGTGTATGCAAGACAAGTTCGAGCCAACATTCGTCGGAAAAAATCCTAGAATACTGTTGTCGGAATGTCCGATCAATGTCCGATCGTGTGTATGGGGCATAATATGTTTACATCTGTTTCCTTATTTCCTCCTCATCACCAAAGTGTAAAGTTATGCACTGCTATTTTGAAGATTCAACACAATATATTCACTTACTATTGGAGGCTGATCTTTAGCAAAAAGACCAATAGGTCTCCGCTTCATTTCTTGGCGGAATGTATTATGTTCTGTTTCTCCAAGTCCAAAGACATAATCAGAGGGAAGTCGTGTAGAAATCTGAATAAACTGATCTTCAAAGGTCATTCCAGGCAAATCAGAGTCCCAGCTGGTCAGCAAAAAATGAATATTACACTCTGTGTTACATATCATAGGCATATGCATTTCAATGCTCTTGCTAAACAATAAACATAACAATAAAACATAACTATGGAATGAAAGTCTGCCTATGATGTCTGCCATCGTTTGTATCAAAGGGCACATTTCCTATTAAAGCTCTGCCTAAATCAGCATTTCCCAACAAAAAGTTAGTTTGTATTGGGGTTTTTCTATATCATAATCCCTCTGCAAGTTACAAGAGTGTTTCAGATGGCTCTCCATTTTGCAAAGTAAATAGGAAAATGCTCTGTGATTGCCTAGGTGTTGGGTTATTATTTCCACATAAAATTATGAGGAGCAACCAGTTCAGTAAGCCTAGGTTCACACTGATGCGGTGCAATTTCAATCCGGTTTCCAGTGCGATTTTAAGGGGCAATTATACTGTGAATTGATGTGGTTCAGATGCGATTGTATGCACATTTTCACTACTGCAACTCATCCCTGCTGCCGGGGCAGGGATAAGTCATCAGTTGCTAAGGAGCCAACACCCACCAGCATCCTAACAGTGATTCATCCTATCCCTGCTGTCAGCAGGTCAGCTCCTTGTGTCATCATGGGGCGGGGTTTCCTATTGATGTCATGGGGCAAGGTCACCTGATGGTGGTGACCCTAGCGGCCGGGGGTAAAGCAGCTGTCAGTCGGCGAGTTTCAGCTTTGTGTGGGCGCTCATTTGTCCCATCTCATTTTGCACCTGCCGAGCTGCATGCTCAGGTAAGGGTATGGTATGGATTTTTGGGGGGACCTCACACATTACTGGAAATCCAGCTGACAGCGGGGATGAGTCACTGGTTGTTAGGATGCTGGCGGATTTTGGCTCCTAACAACCAGCACAAATCGCATTGTAAAGCGGATCAAAAAAGAACTCAGATATGACTTTGATGCATGTTCATTGAAGTCTATGGACCACTAAATCGCACTGCATCAAACCAAACTCGCACAGGATCTATATTAAAATAGGATCGCAGCTGCACTGCATATATTTGAAAGAGCTCCACAAAAAATGTATGTTACTTCACTTGTTGTGCAATTCCATGTGTTCTGTAATGCATCAGAAATCGCATCAGTGTGGACCAGGGCTAATAGTTTTCACTTTTCTTTTAACTCATTCAAAAATGAAAATGAGGAGTCAGGTATTATTAACATCACATTCTTGCTTTGAATAATATCTATGGAAATCTCCACATTTTTTTCCTTCTCCTCCCTTCAGGCAACGTATATATAGACATGTGCGGTTCACTCCGTTCCAAATTTAAATTCAGACAAATTTTTGTTTTTTGGAAATTCGGATGTATCCGAATTACAATAGTACCGAATTTAAACGAATCCGAAATAACGAAAAAAACATTCGGACGCAAGTTCGAATTCAAATTGTTTTCAAATAGTTTTTGAATTTGAATAGTTTTCAAATTTCCAAAGAGAATACAACAGAATAGAAAATAAAGGAATAGAATAGAAAAAAATAATAGAATAGAAAAGAATATGACAGAAAATAAAAGAATAGAGTATAATAGAGTAGAACAGAACAAAATAGATTAGAAAAAAAATAACAGAATAGACAATATTATAATAGAAGCAAATAGAATAGAATAACATAGAATATAACCATCTTCTAATAGACTATAATAGACTAAAAAAGAAAATTAAAGCAAAACAATAGAATAGAATAGAAAGAATATAACCATTTCCCAAAATTCAAATATAATCAATTTGAATTTGAATAGAATAGAAAATAGATTAGAATAGAATAGAAAATAACAGAATAGCATAGAAAAAAACAACAGAAAAGAATAGAATAGAAATAGTATAACCATCTTCCGAAATTCGAATCTCAAATTTTGAAAATGTTAATAAAAAACAACAATCAAATAGAATAGAATAGAAAATAAAATAGAACAGAAAAGAATATAATATAATAAACAAATAGAAAAAGAATACAATTAAAAAAACAATAGAGTAGAATAAAAAGAATAAAAAAGAAAGAATATAACCATTTCCCAAAATTCAAATAGAATCAATTTGAATAGAATAGAAAAGAGTCAATTAGAATAGGAAGATGGTTATATTCATTCTATTCTGTTGTTTTTTTCTATACTATTGTGTTATTTACTATTCTATTCTACTCTATTCTTTTCTATGCAATTCAAATTGATTCTATTTGAATTTTGGTAAATGTTTATATTATTTCTATTTTATGCTATTCTATTGTTTTTTATTATATTCTTTTCTATTAAAATTTCAGAAGATGGTTATAATCTTTTTAATTCAATTTTTATTCTATTCTATTTATTTCTTGTGTATTCAAACTTAAATTTATTCTATTTCAATTTCAAATTTCAGAAGATGGTTATATTCTTTCTATGTTATTCTATTCTATTTTATTATAGTCTATTATGTTCTTTTATTTTCTGTTATATTCTTTTCTATTCCATTATTATATATTTTTTCTATTCTATTCCTTTATTTTCTATTTTATTCTCTTTGGAAAGTGAAAAACTGTTCGAATTCAAAAACTATTCAAATTCGAAAACTCTTTGAATTTGAAAACTTTTCAAATCAATCCGAATTCGAATTTGAATTGATTCAAATACGAATAAAGAAAACTAATTCCGAAAACGAATTAAACGGATTAAACCAATTTAACTAAACAAGTTTATGTAAATAACGAATCAAAACGAAACAAAACAATTTTTTTCATTCTGCACATGTCTAATCTTATCATATTCCAAATAGGGAATAGTTCCAGGTTATTTCAAATCAGACACTTTTACACTACTCCCTTTAAATCAACTGATAATGACTCCCCTTCATTTTATGAAACTCTCTGACATAGAATTCCAAGGACAAGAGGTCTTATATCAGGGATTTATAATCACTTGGCAAGTACGGTCCCCCAAGATAAGCTGCTATATGTGCACAAATGGGAATCAGACTGTAACATATCGATGAGGTGGCACCAATGAGGTGGCACTGACGAGGTGGCACTGACGAACACTGATGATAGGCACTGATAGGTGGCACTGATGGGCACTGATAGGTGGCACTGGTATGCGGCACTGATGGGCACTCATAGGTGGCACCGATGGGCACTCATAGGCGGCACTGATGGGCACTCGTAGGTGGCATTGACTGGTACATATGGGTGGCACTGATGGGTACTTATGGGTGGCACTTATGTATGGCACTGATGGGCACTGATAGGTGGGCACTGATGGGCACAAATGAGCACTGACAGGTGGCACCGATGGGCAATGACAGGTGGCACCGATGGGCAATGACAGGTAGCACTGATAAAACATATTGGGGGCATTGCTGGACAGATTTGGAACATAATGGTGCCAATCAGTGCCCATTTGTGGGCACTGATTGGCACAGATTGGGCACATGTGGATGGCCATGGGGTACATACCTGGCCATCCACATGTTGCCCCTTCCCTGGTGGTCCTAGTGGCGATCCCTGGTGGACCAGTGTGGTGATCTGAGGGGGGGCTGCGCTGATAAACCACTGATCCGCTCTCCTCTACTCGCGTCTGTCTGCTCTTCCCATTGACAGCGTGATCAGCCATGATTGGACACGGCTGATCACGTGGTAAAGAGCCTCCACCGGAGGCTCTTTACCAAGATCGGTGGAGCGGTGTGTCAGGCTGACACACCGCTCCACCGATCGCCGCGATGCGCGGGGGCACCCATGATGCCGATGTCACAAAGCATTATGGCCTTTCTTAAGGGAAAACAAAGTAAAAGTTTTTTGGGTTTTTTTTTTTGCTTTTTTGCTTGCATATCATATCTCTCTCTAATTGAAAGTCTAGATATTTTGTATTAATCCTTAAAAAATAGGAAAATAAAGAAAACACTGTGCTTTTGCCCTAATTTGAAAAAAAAAGGCAAGGCAGCACTGATAGGTAGCAGATTAGCTAGAGACAAATCTTGTACTATCTTACTGGCATTTAAAGAATCAAAAGTAAATGTTGCTTATAACGTGTATGATTCGGCTGCTTAGACTGTGCTAAAAAGACTATTTCGTAAAGTATATCAGCTCTAAGCATTTCTATCAACATCTCTAATCCAAGTGTTTCAAACATTTCAGACTCAAAGGACAGATGATACAAGCAATAATCCCCCTGGATGGAAGTCTAATTTCTTTTTGTTCTGAATCTGAGTGAAAGCGAGAGCCTGACATTTTGTAGAGAAATCAATTGATTTCAAAGCACAAATGAGCTTCTTAGGAAGTGCTTGAAAATATTCCCTCTAGCTTACTAATGGTGCCCTAAAATATTGTACCTCTTCAAAAAATAGTAGCTTAATTAATTTACTTAAGAAAACACTTTTATTTCTGGAAAATTGTAAATATTCTAACTAGTAAACTCCAAAAGCGTATTAAATAAACGTCAAAAACAGGTCCATGTTACCCTGATTTTCAATACATAAGCCAATTATTCTGTTAGGTTAAAAAGTAAAACATACATAGCTTAGAAGAGCAAAATAACTTGCTAGTTAACAAGATCTAAAAAAAGAGTATACTCAGTTAAAGAACACAACTAGACAACACTTTTTCCTTGGCAATAACTAACAAGACATTTCTTCCTATCATTTTATAACATAATGATCTGCCCTTGGCTGTCCTTGGGTTGCACATTGTTCATGGCTACATTGTGTGCTAGATTTTGAGTTGTTGGAGTTGCTCTCCTCCACCATCTATTGAGAGTTCTTGGCAACTGAAACACTGTCACTGTAGCCTGCACACCTGCCCCTCATTAATTTTCAATTAAAGAAACTCTGTGCCTCCACATACGCCTGACTATATAGCGTTTGGTTTGATCTGGATATTTAACCTTGGCCTGAATTTGGATCCAGCCTTCTGTCTGCTGTCTTCCTTGCCTCTTTGCATGTTTGACCACATTTATGTCTTTTATGTGCCTGAACCATTTGCCTGTATATGTTTTCATCTCCTGATCTGGTACTCTTTCTGGTTTTCTGCTGGTTGGCTAGATTCTCCATATATTACACCTTGGGGCTTAACAGCACAACGTTCGCAACCCTAGTGGCCCTGAAGAGGACCTTGAGGCCCAGGATTGAACTTTGGATTGAGTGGACTTGAGTTGGACTTATGTGACCAAGCAGGTATGCTAACCATATACTGAAGACATCATTTTATAAAGTTCTAGCCAGCAGGTCACTCAATTTACTTACATGACAGCACCATTGCTCTTCCTTATAATGCGAAGTCCAAATCTTCTCTCTTTAACCACAACCACTTCATACATTCGCTGATCTGTACTACTTGGACTGCTAGGTAGAATCAGTGGTACTGGAACTTCATATCTTTTGTTATTGGGATCAAAGATCTATAAAAAGTTGATAAGGAAGCAATGTTAAATTTAATGACATGCCCTGACACATATCTGCATCAAATGAATAATATCTTTCCAATTCAGAGCCATTAAATATATAATTATATAGTTACATAGTGGAATAATTTTATAATATTGTGCAAAGAACAGCTGTATGCAGTAATCCATTGAATCCAATTTGGAATAATCTCTCAGGAGCCTAGAAAGAACTTGTAAAAAATAAATACAAAAAGTATGATTGTTGTCTTGTTTTTAAAGGATAATATATTCTTACTTTGGTATAGTACAGCTGTGATGGCTACATTAGTTTTCTTTTTTTAAGCTAACAACATTTCCAGCAAGTACAGAACATGTCTGTTAATCTTCCTAGAAATACAGTGTCATTGTTAATTCCTGTATGCTAATTAGAAAGCAAAACAATTTCATTTTTATTCTGCAGACTTCTAATCTTATCATCCTCTACACAACGGAGAGAAACAAAAGCAGACATGGTTGATGTCCAGTCGATTACAGCCAGGAGCAATAAGTATTATTTGCAGGATTACCAGGTCAAAATAAAGAGTATACAGTAAAGCCTGAAAAATTTCCAGGAATGCAGCGATGGGGGCGTGGCTAGCCGGCGCAGTGAATGGACGCTCACTGAAAGAGCTCCTCTCTGCCATGGGCCATCAGGAGCAAAATACAGCGACTAGAAGCCTCGTTTGTTAGAACAGACAGTGCAGATCAGCTGGGAGATCCCTCAGAATGTCTTCCAGGAAGAGAAAAGAAGAACTATATCTGAACAAACTGCCTGATTACTTCATGTGGCAGCGCCGGTTTCCAGAGCAAGATGGCGGCGGCAAGCAGGGGAAAGGCATATGAGGCTCTCACTCACAAAGCAGCACTGCACAAGCGAGATGCTCAGGCCGCTCCTACGGTACACCAGGGAAAGAGAACTACTCGCCACCTCCTTCAGCCTCATCTAGCCCAGCCAAAAGCAAACAGAAATTGGATTACACTGAGGAAGAAGAGGAGGAGGAGGTAAGCCTGCATTCTTCCCAAGATGATACTAGGGAATTACAGGATTCTATAACTGACTTCCCCACTGCTAATACACCAATAATGGACACCACTCTTAAAGACATGCTGATATCCCTAAGATCCACGTTACACGCAGACATCCAAGCATTAACCAGGCAATTTAAATCAGAAATCTCCACGGTGAATAAAAGAATATCCCACGTTGAAACGAAAATGGGTGAGTTTGCATGTACCTTTAATGATTTAGTAGACGCCCACAATGACAGGGAAGACGACATGCTGCAGATGAAACTTAAATTGGCAAATTTAGAAGACAGGTCCAGGAGGAACAACGTCAAAATAAGGGGGATCCCTGAGACAGTTAAACCTCCAGATCTAAAAACCCACTTCATACAAATACTGACAACAGTTCTTCCAGATGTACCCCAAGAAGAACTTATTGGGGACTGTATCCACAGGTTACCAAAGCCCAAACATACTGCGGCACACCTACCCAGGGATACTATTGTCAGGATCCATTTTTATCACATTAAGGATCAATTTATGGCAGCAACTAGAAATTGAGATTCTTTACCAGCGGATCTGCAAGATCTTTCCATTTATGCTCACCTGTCGGCCTTCACCATGCAGCAAAGACGACAATTAGCCACCATTATGAAGCCCTTAAACAACCATCACATCACATACCGTTGGATATATCAAACAAAAGATAACAAAAGATGGTATTACGCATCAGATATCCAACATAAAGGATGGCCTTCCCCTCATGCGGGAATGGCAGATCATTTCATCTGATACTACTGACAATGATAACCATGGCTAAAATGTGTTACCCGGCAATAATCTATATGCAGCATGAACAGGCTAACACCACTCACATGAGTATCGGACTCATAATACACCCCTGATGGCCCAGGGGATTGCCGCTTTTTCGTTTATCTTTTAAACACCCCTTAAGTTGAGCGGTTGTTATTACCGCACAGATTCTTTTCAGAATCGCAAGTTATTATTGTTATTCTTTCTGATCTTTGCTAACTGTTATTTCTAAGTTTTCCAAAAGACCCACTCATCTTTGTGTACTACCAAAGAGACCGACTCATCGTTCCCAACTAAAGATCTACCCACCAGGTCCATCTACACTCTCCAGCCTGATCCGAAGTTTCCTGCAGATCTACACATCTCTGAGAATTATAACGTTGACCAGCATACAATAACCAATCGAACGCCAACCTACTGGAATCATCTACACACCCTACTTACATCAAGGTAACTCGATATCATCGCTGTACTGCACCTATACATAAACAGTAACTAGGATAACTCCAACATGCCTATCAAAATATCATCCCTTAATGTTAAAGGGCTAAATAGCCCATACAAATGGCAAATGGCATGGATAGAAGCCAAAAGTCTCCACAGCGACATAATATGTTTCCAAGAAACAAACCGCCTACCTTCCAACACCGTCAATTTCCTCATATTTTTCAAGCAAACTATACTTAAAAAAAAAAGAGGAGTAGCAATAGCAATTAAAGACACTATACAATTTAAAAGTTTGGATGTTCATCTGGATGATTCAGGAAGATACATAGTCCTTGTGTGTGAACTGAACAGTGAAAAATATACATTGGTGAACGTGTATCTTCCCAACACCAAGCAAATTCCCTTTGTAAAAAAGGTTTGGGAAAAAAGCCTCATCAATGAGGCAAGGTCATGTTATCATGTGCGGAGACTTCAACATAGTCCCTAATAGAGATACGGACGTGTCTAACCAAACAAAAAAATCAACAAAGAAAAGCAACTATAAACAATTTCATCTCCTCTTCAGGTTTGTATGATGTATGGAGATGCCAACACTCATCCGAAAAAGACTTTACGTTTTACTCTAATGTACATCACACATATTCTCGAATAGACATGTTTTTGGTGGATAAGTTTATTTTACAACAAATTTCGAAGTCAGTCTTGCATTGTATTACATGGTCGGACCATGCTCCGATCTCTATTGATGTGGGGGATCGTCGTGCCAAGACCAGGGCTAACAGATGGCGAAACGACATTTACACATTATCTCAACTTCAAAATTTAGCACAAATTGAAAAAGCAATTAAAGAATTTTTTACCATCAATGCCCCCTCGCTTGATGATCCCTTCAATCTATGGATGCCCATAAGTTTATATTAGAGGCTTGCTCATACAGATGAGTGCAAGGGCAAGGAGACTAAGGTCAGAACAGTTAAATGAACTACTAGCGGAAATTCAACAATTAGAAAATACAAATAAACAGCAATCCACACAGAAAATCAGAGAAGCATTGTTTAAGGCCAGACAAGACCTAAGAACCCACTTGATAGCACATCACAACCACCAACTAAGGTCTCTAAAAGCCCAGTCATATAGATACGGGAACAAGGCAGGGAAGTTATTAGCCACACAACTCAAAGAAAAAATGATCAAACAAAAAATCCCTTACATAATTAATCCTAAAACTAAACAGAAAGTTACCAACCCAAAAGAAATCGCAGCTGCATTTAGCGATTACTAGGAAATACTGTACAATCTTCAGAATGATCCAGACACACAACAACCCAATGACGCGGTAATCTCTGACTTCTTAGCAACAGTAAACTTAAAAATATCCCAAGAAGACTTATCCCTCTTAAACCAACCCTTCACAGTACAAGAAATAGAAAAATCCATTAAACACCTTCCCTGCAACAAAGCCCAAGGCCCAGACGGATATTCTTCTGAATATTACCAATTACTTAACTCCATCATATCTCCTCATTTACTGCCAGTTTTTGAAGCAGCCACATTCACAGCAAAATTTCCTCTAGAAATGCTCACAGCAACAATAATAACCCTCCCCAAACCAGGTAAAGAACCAAACCTCCCTCAAAATTTCAGGACAATCTCTTTATTAAATGTAGATGTTAAGCTACATGCTAAATTAATAGTGAATAGACTATCAACCTTGTTACCTAAACTGATTAATTATGACCAAGTGGGATTTGTGATGGGCCGCCAAACCACGGACGCCACCAGGAGAATGTTAAATCTACTGCACATGGTTGGGGAAAACAAAGAGCCTTCTCTGCTTCTGACATTAGATGCGCAGAAGGCCTTTGATAGAGTGCATTGGGGGTACATGGCCAAAGTTCTGGAAAAATTTGGACTTATTGGCCCATTGCAGAGGGCCATACTGGCACTATACTCCTCACCTTCAGCATTTGTTTATACAGAAGAAATGTTTTCTAAGACATTCCTTATCACAAATGGGACCAGGCAGGGGTGCCCCCTGTCCCCCATAATATTCGCCATGCTTATGGAACCACTAGCGGAGACAATAAGAACCAACCCGCACATACAAGGCATTTCAACTCTGGAACGCCAACACAAAATTTCGCTATTTGCAGACGACGTTATCCTGTCATTATCAAAACCAGCCACCTCCTTACCCGCAGCACATGATGTACTAAACTTATTCAGCAAAGTATCCTATTATAAGGTTAACGCCTCTAAATCAAACATACTAGGAATTCATATAAATAACAAACTTGAAAAATACCTCAAAAATGCTCTCCCATACCCATGGACAGATTCCATTACATACTTAGATATCAAACTCACACATCCCATTGTGAATATGTACAGTATCAATTATGCCCCATTACTGAACACCTTCCAACCAGAATCGTCTAACATCCGGAAATCTCTCCTGACCTGGTCGGGCCGCTTAGCAGCGTACAAAATGTTAATACTCCCTAAACTAATGTATATCTTTAGGGCACTGCCAATACCAATTCCCACATCCTTTTTTACAACGATGCAAAAACAACTCTCAAACTTTGTATGGGCAGGCAAAAAGTCTAGATGCTCTCCTGAAATACAGAGCAAAAATAAATCCATTGGAGGCATGGGACTACTACAGCAGCAGTCCTGGACCAACTTAAAAATTGGTTTACTAATCCCAACATAAAACCCTGGTGCCAATTAGAACTATCATGGTTAAATAAACTATCACCACTGTCATTTTTGATAGCTGCCAAAGCATCTAAACATAACAAAAAGCCCAACCCCCCCACAATACAGGCAACAGTACAAACCTGGGAAGAACTCATGATAAAAGGGAATGAATTTTACCCATTAACAAGCATCCCCATCCCTTTAGAAACTCTACAGTGGATAATACCCAATATTAGACTTAACAACTGGACAAGCAATAACATACTAAACTTAATGGACATCACTTGTGGTGATAGATTGCTACCATTCACAACATTATAGCAGAAATTTAAAATCCCAAACTCAGAATTCTTGACATATACCCAAATCTCCTCCTACTTCCAAACAACGAAAACCACCCACATATCAATTATAGAGAGAGTGTGGTCTTACCTTCAGTCAAACAACCCCAAAAG
Organism: Aquarana catesbeiana; assembly: GCF_042186555.1. Lineage (NCBI taxonomy): Eukaryota > Metazoa > Chordata > Amphibia > Anura > Ranidae > Aquarana > Aquarana catesbeiana. The sequence continues at coordinate 210,679,589 of NC_133327.1, forward strand.
GAAAGGTACAACACTGAAATATAACTCATTACAATCCAAAGATGCATTTATCAAAAACAAACCATTAACTAAATGGGAAAAAGAAATTGGTAAAGAATTTACAGATCTCCAATGGAAAAACGCGATTAATTCCAATTGCAAATTCTCAAGGTGTTCCAACTATGAAGAACTATCACAGAAACGTATGTTGAGGTGGTACTACACCCCTTACATAACAGCAAAATTCTCCAAAGGGAACTCAAATCTGTGTTGGAGAGGATGTGGGCAGGTGGGGACCCTGGCACATATGCTATGGCCCTGTCCTGTTCTCAGAAATTTTTGGCGGGCAATATATAAATTGCTATCGAAATTAACTAGAAGCAGGGTATATCCGAATATAGAACAAGCTATCCTTAGCATCAATATGGACAAATACCAACCCAGATACAGATACATAGCAACGCACGTATTACTGGCAGCAAGAACGGAAATAATGTGCAGATGGAAATCTGTAGATGTCCCCAATTTGAAAGACATCAAAATCAAACTTGACTCAATAGTAGAATACGAACGAATTCTAGCATACAGAGATGGATACTCATGTAAATTTGAAGAAAATTGGTCTCCATGGAACTCTTTTCTTTATTCCTTCCCTTAATCCTTTTATCATTCATACCTAGAGTACTCAATAGTAGGGAAAGCTTGATAACTTGCCCTACATTTCTAATATCCTGGTTGACTTAACCGACACATATTAATGATTACTGTCACCTTTAAGGCTATTGAAATTTGTACAAGATAACAACACTAGGGGAGGGATCCTTCTGAGGGCACAGCTAGACCCCAATGGGGTTCCCAGGAGGGATCCACCTCCATGTCTCTTATATTTATACTTTATGTATTATACTTCCTGATTAGCTAAAACATTAGTAGCAGTTACATAACCTAAGATCTATTATCCCACATGTACAATAGGTACTTATGGTATGCTATATTACTGCAGGCTACAATGTTTAATAAGCCGTTTGTGACTATGTTATTCACTATGACAATGTTTGTTTGTAATCTTCTTCTTCTTCTAAAATGTTCAATAAAAATCGATTGAAACAAAAAGGAATGCAGCGATAAGCAGTATTATATCAAATTTTTGGTTTTCAAGTTTAGAAATCCTTCCCTCGCTACCATGGGACTCACTGATGCAGAAAAGTATATATCTGGTGTCCAATCATTCCCATCATTTCATTAACTCCATGGTTCATGATGGTTTCATATCAGTGACCTAGCCAGTAGTAGAGAAAAGTTAAAGCGTTTGCTACCACAACTTTTCATAATCCTGATATGTGGCTGCTGTACCATGTACATAAGTACCCTGTTCTCTTTATATTGCTTATTTTATGTAAAATCCCTGGTGTTCCTGGTAGTAACCTTGCTTTCCTTTTAAAAACTGACCACACTAAGCAGGAGAGCACAATGGGGTCAGTTCTCTAGCTATGCTTGGAACTCAGTGTACTCTTCTCCAATGATCAGACTTGTCCTGATACACCCCCCGCTGCACACCCATTCACTGGAAAGCTCAGTTTGCTGCTGCTTATCCTCCCCCAGGCTCTTATGCAGCTGAGAAGAGGGGGAATGTGATCACTTATAAAAAAGTATTTATAATATTTTTTTATATCTATACAAAAATGTTTTGCCTTTCATTTCCATTTTAAACTGAATGGGTTGTTTTGCAAGGTGATTGTTTACAATCTCTTTAAGTATAATAACTGTAATGCACCTAAAAAACAAAATTATCAGTGATAACTCCCTTATATTTATCTTGAGAGGTTTGCTGTAAATACTTTGAGGTTTGCTTAAAATTTTTGAAGGGCGAACCACTTAAAGTGGTTCTAAAGGCAGAAGGTTTTTTTATCTATGCAATAAGATAAAAAAAAAATCTGTATGCAGCAGCCCCCCTCATACTTACCGGAGCCAAACTCGATCCAGAGATGTTACACAAGAGACTTGGCTGTCCGGGACTCTCCCTCCTGATTGACAGGGACACACAGTGGGTGCCATTGTCTCCCTCTGCTGTCAATCAAATTCAGTGAGCCAATGAGGAGAGAAAGGGGGCAGGGCCGAGCCACAGCTCAGTGTCTGAATGGACACACAGAGCATCAGCTCAGCTTGGGTGTCCCCATAGCAAGCTGCTTCATGTGGGGGCACTCGGCAGGAGGGAGGGGCCAAGAGCGCCAGCAAGGGACCCGAGAAAGGGAGGATCTGGGCTGCTCTGTGCAAAACCACTGCACAGAGCAGGTAAGTATGACATGTTTTAATTTTTTAAATAGAAAAATAAACAAGACTTTAGTATCACTTTGATGTTTAATAAAGTAGATCTAAACCTTAACTGGATGACAGTTTGCTAAAGCACTGTATTGCAAACAACCATTTTTAATACTGTTTTTGACCTTTTTTGCATTCTGTTTTAGAACTCAGTATTGTTAATCTCTTCCATCCTCTTTTAGATACTTCCCATGCACTTGCTTCATTACTTTGGACCTGAGCACAATTAGACGATGACTGTCACTTCATAATAGAAAATATCTAAAAGAAATGACCTTCATAGCAGGATTGCGTTTTTTTTTTTCTTTTTGTTTATTGTTTTAATGAAGAATATTTCAAGACTTATTTTAAAAGACTGAATGGAACTTTTGACATATTGTTAACATACTAAAGTCGATATGAAAGTTTAGTGATTTGGTTTAGATCTACTTTTTTTTAAGACATCCAAACATGTGGAACCACAAAGACCTGTGGTCATAAAGGGTAGAAAAAATGGTGTGCAGAACACATGACTAAAAATGTGTCCCTACATAGTAGTATCATAATGTTTCCTAATATAAAGAGTTGAAAATAAATTTACCTTAAACTGCAACATATCATTTTTATGATATGTTACTTGAAGACGTAGCTTATTAATCGGTGTAGAAATTGCCCTGTAACGTTGCACAGCTCTGGAAGGCAAGGACAAGTCCACAACAATACCATCTGCGGTAATCTGCTCATTGTCAACAGTGTAGCCATAATCGTCTGGATAATAACACCATGGTATGCTAGCAACACTAGACTCCTGAAACAAAGAAGTATTTCATATAGTAAATGGCAAGAAACATACTGTGTTTCCTTTTTATTGTCTGTAATTGCATGTGAATGTGTTCATACGGCAATCAGCAAATATTAATGCTGCCTTTTCCAAAAAACAATAAAACACCAAGTTAGGTTCATCAAGAACAAAAGCAGCCATGTGGTAACCTTTTGATTATCTTGGATATATAGGTCTATCTGAACCTTAAATGTGTTTACCAGTAAACTCTACAACTAAGCTCACTTTGTGGGTGCAATGCATCAGGTAGGGAACCAGATGGATTGTATAGATGCCATGTGTGTCATTTTCAAGATAAGAGAGCACTAGTTTCTCATGTACAATCAACGACAAACTTTCTCAGTTCAAGAAAATCTCTTGAAATGCATGTAGCAATTCCAATTCAGAGATGTAGGTTTATGCTTCCACCTTAAAGGAAACTGAACCACTGGCAAACAAAGCTGTGAGACAGATCTCTGAAAAAAATTTAAACTAATATAAAATAAATTATCACAAAAACAATTAAATCATTTGTATTCATCCATTTTATTCGAGTGACATGATGCAATAGCTTGGGCCTTTTTTAAATATTTGAAGCATCCAAAATAATGTAACAACATAATGAATGATCTGAATTGATTAGGATTAATTTTTTTTTATTCCAGTGAGTATTATATATATATATATATATATATATATATATATATATATATATATATATATATATATATATATATATATATATATATATATATATATATATATATATATATATAATATATAATATATATTATATATATTCAAATAAGATTCTTTTTGTATTGGGGTTGAGAGTTTATTTTGTATCTGCGTGGCCCAACAAACAAAGGCAGTTTGGAATATGGAAATTCAACATATTTAACATAACAAATTAATATGTATTAATTTGGATTCATTTGTTTTATTCGGGTGAGAGCAGTACGGTAATCTTTAACTCTTGGATAATGAGATGATTCTTTTTGCATTACATGGAGGTGCATTACATGGAGGTGGATCCATCAGAATCTTCGAATGACTCCGGAATTAGTTTTGTTCCATATGTTACTTGTTGTGCAACAAAATCCATCAAGTATTTACCTATGATAGAAAAGGGAGTTTTACTTACTGTGCTCTGTCCAACCCAAACACAATAAGTAGCAATCATTTATTCCACTTTTATACCTTACTGTATTTATTGAAATTTTATTTCCATTTCATTTTTTTGTGCATTTTTTATAAAAATGTAATGCAAAAAGAATCATCTCATTGTCCAACAGTTAAAGATTACTGTGCTGCTCTCACCCGAATAAAACAAATTAATACATATTCATGCGTTATGTTAAATATGTTGAATTCCCATATTCCCAACTGCTTTTGTTTGTTGGGCCACGCAGATACAAAATAAACTCTCAACCCCAATACAAAAAGAATCTTATTTGAATATTCACGCCACACTCACTGGAATAAAAACAAATGAATCCTAATCAATTCAGATCATTCATTACAGCCATAATCTGTACACAATGGGGTATATTTACTAAAGCTGGAAAGTGCAAAATCAGGATCATTTCTGCATATAAACCAATGAGCTTCCAGGTATTATCACCAAAGCTTAAGACCCCTTTCACACTGGGGCGGTTTGCAGGCGTTATTGCGCTAAAAATACCACCTGCAAACCGACCCAAAACAGCCGCTGCTGTTTAGGTGCAATGAAAAATCTGGACAGCCGCACTCCGGGTTTGGAATAATGAAAGTAAAATCTTCTTTATTGAAAAAATAACATGATTTAAAATCCGTACATTGCTCTGTTGGACTAATGCAGCATAACCGCTGACGCGTTTCATGCTCTCATAGAGCGCTTACTCATAGCTGGTTTGTACAAAAATAATAGCCACTTATATACACATTATACGTCTCACACATGACCCCATATTGATTGTATAACTCTGAACAGCTGATCGTTGGAATGTGTGGGATCTTAACTTAAAGTTGATTGAATGTGTATTCTATGGTGGAATCTTTATTGAAGACATGAATGTGTGAACAAGATGTTCATATAAACAATACAAAAAATATCTATAGATAAAAAGTTTATATTTCTTTAAAAATCTTTTAAAGAAGGAAAGTTAGGGAAATATGAGGTTTCCCTGTTTTCCCCGAAACTGAGATGGGTGCTAAAACTAATGTTTAAACGTATGAACATGTGAACCATCATGTAGATGGATGCAGGTATGTATGAACTGTGTGTCCTGGTAGCCACGGGATAGTGTAAATGATGTTATATATCTACCCTGTTCGCAAATATTATAAAAATATTATAAAGATATTGTAAAAATAAAGATATTATAAAAAATGTATTATAAAAAACAACATTATAAGGAAACTGTGTTTTATGAAGGACAAAATTTTATATATGGAGACCTATAACAGTGTCTGTGCAACTTTCAAATTTCGTAGCATTACGTAAAGTCCACCAAATTTAAAATGTAAATATGGTGTATGTGTATGTAGTGCATGAGTGCCTTTTTAGTGTTTTGAAATCTGCAAAAAGGATGAGCATTTTTGTAGATGCACGTGTGTGTGCGTTCATGTGTGTGCGAGAATCTAAAAAAGTGAAAATGAAGAAAAAGTAAAATTAGAAAACAATCCTTTATATGTATATGTATAGTGAAGAACATCAGCCATCATGAAAGTATATATAAAATATATAAAAAATAAAAATAAAATAAAATAAGAACTAAACAAGGTGTTTGTATCTCAACTGGAGAATACGATCAATTGTATCGACATTCTGAATGGTCTATGTGTAAATGAATGTTTCCCATACGATCTCTACATATATAAATGTTGAGCTTATAACACATAAACCGGGAGTAAAGGACAATAAGACCTATCATACACTAATGATTCCGTGGCTCCAACCCACAGAAGCATACCTTTAAAAACATATATCCATCAACATGATTGTATTCATTTTGATTGAGCAACAAAATTAACGTTTACTAAGCGTCTTGTTTTAAAGCAATTACATCTCTTAATGAATCGTCTTCATATACATGAGCAGAACCATATGAGGTGAAGAAAAATGTAACGTCTAAATATATATCGTTATTCTTTTCCATTTTAAGTATGGCATCAAAATGCATATATTTATGAGTAAATACCGTTTCAATTAGATGAATAACTAGATAGCCGCTGCTGAAGCGGTGCGCTGGCAGGAGAAGAAAAAAACTCCTGCAAGTGGCATCTTTGGAGCGGTGAAGGAGCGGTGTATTCACCGCTCCTAAACCGCTCCTGCCCATTGAAATCAATGGGGCAGCACGGCTATATATGCAAGCAGTTTTAAACCCTTTTTCGGCCACAAGCGGGGGTTAAAACCGCACCGCTAGCGGCCGAATACAGCCGCAAAAACGACGGTAAAACAACGCTAAAAATAGCGATGTTTTACCGCCGACGCCCCCACCGCCCCAGTGTGAAAAGGGCCTAATTGAACAAGCTGAGGTTAGAAGCTCATTGGTTTCTATGCAGAAGTGAGCCTGATTTTGCACTTTCCAGCTTTAATAAATAAACCCCATTGCGTACTAAAAAGTGGGGTATGCCTGTATGTTGTTACGTTATTTCAGATGCTTCAAATATTAACAAAAGGCCCAAGCTATTGCATCATGTCATCTGAATAAAATGGATGAATACAAATGATTTAATTGTTTTTGTGATAATTTATTTTATATTCGTTTAAATTTATTTCACATTTGTTGAAATTTGTTACTATTGTGATTCGGAGATCCAGATGTATTTCATATGAATTTCAATTTCTTAAAGTGGTTGTAAACCCATATTAAAAAAAAAAAAACCTGCAAGACAAAAGCATATTGAGCTAGTATGCATCGCATACTAGCTCATTATGAAATACTTACCTTAGATCAAAGCTGTTACAGCGGTCCCCGTACACCGATGTGACTGGGGACATGTCTCCCAGAGTTCAAAAATGGATGTAAAACACTGCGCTAACTAGTACGGCTAACAGGAGCTGCTGCATACAGTCTGACAAAAACAGTGAACATACATAAGGAAAAAATGCAGTGCATACTACATGAGTGAATAATCAGAACTCCTGAGGTTCTGAATTGGTGCTGGAAAATATTATCAAACAAAAATGGTGAATTGAACATAAAGTCAATAAGTGAATGTGAATGTCCCACTACACAAGAAATGGGGGTACTCCAGGGAATGGTGGTATTCCGGTGGTTGTCTAAAGTCAAATTTCACTATAAACCGACCTCTCAACTGGACGAACCAATCATGGAAGAAATAAAAAAGGAGACTCTTACCAGATCCTGTGGATTCCCATGTTAGCGACAGGGAATCGCATGAGCAGTATGCCACCAAAGGCGCGGAAAGGATGGTCTTAACACTCAGATCATCTAGGCTGTAGTCTGCATGGATCTCCGGGAGCCACCAGGTAGGTCCTTACAGTGGACGGTCAAGGCGTGGATCAGAAAGTCACTTGTGGAACAGTTGGAGGCACTTGACCTCATTCAGAAGATGTAAAAAAAGAAAATGTATATACCATTTACTGTAGATAAAAACAAATGGACAACATGGAGAGTGGAGTTGGGCTCATACACCACTCTTCATGTTGTCCATTTGTTTTTATCTATCGTGATCAAGTTTTATATGTTTATGGTTGTTTTATCAATAAAAACACCCTTTTTTACCTGCACTATGTGGAGGCATATTTTTCTTTTTTTACATCTTCTGAATGAGGTCAAGTGCCTCCAACTGTTCCACAAGTGATTTTCTGAGCCACGCCTTGACCGTCCACTGTAAGGACCTACCTGGTGGCTCCTGGAGATCCATGCAGACTACAGCCTAGATGATCTGAGTGTCAAGACCTTCCTTTCCACGCCTTTGGTGGCATACTGCTCATGCAATTCCTTGTCGCTTACATGGGAATCCATGGGATCTGGTAAGAGTCTCCTTTTTTATTTTTTCCATGATTGGTTCATCCAGTTGAGAGGTCGGTTTATGGTGAAATTTGACTTCAGACAACCATCGGAATACCACCATCCCCTGGAGTACCCCCATTTCTTGTGTAGTGGGACATTCACATTCACTTATTGACTTTATGTTCAATTCACCATTTTTGTTTGATAATATTTTCCAGCACCAATTCAGAACCTCAGGAGTTCTGATTATTCACTCATGTAGTATGCACTGCATTTTTTCCTTATGTATGTCTCCCGGAGTTATTTCTGAGTTTGCGGACTCCAGCACTGTGATTTGCAGGAGCAGCAATGACGTCACTCCCACGCATGGGAGCCGCACAGGCCCTTCAGAAACAGCACAATCGAGCCGTTTCTTCAGTGCGCATGCTCTGATGACGTTGGCGCAAGAGTATATGGAAAATATATCCTAAACTGGGCAGGTTCAGGAGATATTTACAGTACCTACAGATAAGCCTTATTATAGGCTTAGCTGTAGATATAAGTGGTGTAACAGGGTTTACAACCACTTTAGCGCAACAAAACGCACATGTCTAAAAAACATAATATATTGCAACTTACCAATTCTTTGATACGTTTACTGCAATATTGTTCCTCAGGTTCAGAAAATTTTTAGCAAGTACAAAATATACAATTGTTTTTTGCCAGGAGAAAGGAAGTAGTTTATAGCCCAGGTCAGAAGAGCGGCCTAGGATGACAACATTGCTCCTCCATAGATACAGCACAGTGAGTGATAATGGTCATTCCTGGACAGGAAGTATGTTAGTGACAGGGTCACCGGGTGAAATTTAAGGGAAAAGAACTGAAAAAAGGAACCTAATGCAACCAACATATCTAAGGACTGGTGTGCTGCAATATAATCAATTTTTTGTAGGGGGAGATGGTTTAAACACACATACTTTAATACTAGTACTGTAATAACCAGTTATAATATTTATTATACATACTTCCCAGATGCAGCCACGATCACTACATTTTTTTGCATCAGCATTGGGTTCAGGGTGGCAATCAAACTTTTCTGAATCGGTTATACCTCCAGGACCCAACTGATCCCATTCCACAGTGTATGATTCTCCCAGTGTCAGTTGGAGACCGGTTATGTGTTGAACCTACAGATAGAAATTGCAGAGTAATTTCTTATCTTAAATCTAATATTTCTTCTTTATGATTAAGGAGCATAGGAAGCCAAAGAGATGTGTGTACTGGTCCACTTAGCCTGATACTCCACAATTTATACTAGGATAACTGGAGAAATAATAATAATCTAAGCAATATATGCAACATTATCCCTGATTCTAAACAAAGTCAATGATGTGAGATTGGCCAATCGCTTCCTAGAACATCTACAACGTATCATAGTAAATTTCCACTGTAGTGGGACATTAATGAAAAGGCGCTTTAAATGCTTTTGAAATGTGAATTCTCATAGCACATTTGTGTATTGTAATATTAAAAGACAATATTTGTTACTAACACAGAGAAACCATGTGGTTTAATAAATGAGCTATATTAATGGGTTAATATTTATTATGGAAGTTTCCTCAACTCTGATCCTTAAAAGAGAAGTATTGCGTTTTTTTTTTTTTTTCAAATCATACTTACCTAGGTAGATGTAGCATCGTTTTGATGCTGCAGCTGTCCCCCGGCAGCAATAAAACCCCGCCAGCAATGAGAACTGAGCAATCAAAGGTCGCTGATCACTTGGTTCACAGAGCTCCGTCAATCACTGGCTTTCTGCTCTGCCCCCTGCACTCAGTGGAGCACTAGGCTGTGGAGGGGGCAAGAGCGGCTGGCTCAGATTCTCAGTGAATTGCTGAAAGGCTGAGCCAGTCAGGGTTGTGGGCGGATCCCGACCATATTACCGCGATCTTGCCCCAGCCTGGGCCAGCTCTGTGACGTCAGCCGACAGCAGGCTTCAGCCCTCTGGCTGCTGAAAATTGGTCACAGGAGTGTAGAACGATCTGCACTCCTGTGATCCACAAGAGAAGTACAACCAAACAAGCTTTGCTGTACTTCTTAAGGGTCAGTATCAGTGCAGGATTTACCTACTTCCAGGAAGTGTCACAAAAACCATACATTTTAAATCTGTGTAAGAAAACAACCTTAATAATCTTACCTGTAATTATAAAGAGAACTGAACAACATTGGCACTGTTAGTGGGATATGTGGATAGGAGCTAAGCATCATTGTTTTGGAATGTGTTACATATGATTTAGAATAGTATGCTATACACAGAGTATGGTGTATGAACACTAAACTGGACAAGTGCACTATAAAAAGATTAAGAATAATAGGGGGACTTTGAACAATCAAGAAAGATTAAATGGTCTCCAAATGTCATGTTTATGCCAGTCAGTGTAAAAAATTAAGATTATTTCTTGCCTTGTAAGTATCATATCTGAAGGTATGGGCTGAAGACTGAACGACACCACCTTTTTTTACTATGACACTTGTGGTACTTGCTGGCAGTCCCATTATTTTTATTGTTTCAAACTTTAGATTGTTGGGGTCTGTATATGCAACTTGCTTTGCTTCAAGAGTTAGAACATTCTAAAAGATAAAAAAAGAAAATACATCTGGAATGGTTACACTGTATATATACAGTAAATGGTATATACATTTTCAGACAATACTGTTAAGAAATGTGCTACTTTCCAAACGTTTCTGATGTGGCTTCAAGAAGGGATGAGCAAATATGAGAGATTGTTTTTCAATTTAAGAAAGAAACAAATAACATAACAAATAACAAATAAGAAGATTAAATACATTTAGCTGAAATGTTGCCATTTCCAGAATGCATTGGAGTCAACGAAAAAGTGAAATCAAGGAAGTTTCACATTATTTGGATATTTAAGAGTGCAGTTGGGTTTAAATTATTCTAAATTTTCTAATGAAGCTCTTTAAAGCAATCTTGAACCTGTTTTTGAGCAAAAAATTATTAACCTTAATTCTTTGTTTATATACAAAGTGATGTCATCCCTTTGACAGCACTGTCAAGAGGAATGCCTTCAGATTATGATAATGCATTCATTCTTCACAATTTTACAGTAAGGTTTACTGCATAACACTGATTTGTAGGTTGTTAAATAATACCCCTCTGCAATTTTAGATACTGTATATAACTTGTACTCTATTATACAGCAGTATTGCTTTCACTAAAGCTTTTTTATATCATAATTTCCACTTATAGACCTAAAGCGTAACTTCACTTTAAAGGGGAAGTTCCACTGTTAATGGGTTTGGAACTTATTTTATTTTTTTTTTTTTTTGGGGGGGGGGGGCTATGTATTTTTGGCAGGTACCCACTTTTGCTGCAATCACCTAGGCCAAGGGTCTTCAAACTATGGCCCTCCAGTTGTTCAAGAACTACAATTCCCATCATGCCTAGCCATGTCTGTGAATGTCAAAGTTTTACAATGCCTCATGAGATGTGTAGTCCGCAACAGCTGGAGGGCCGTAGTTTGAGGATCCCTGACCTAGGCAATTCCAGCAGAGGTTCTCACCCACCCCCAACCTCCTGGGACATGTCACAGACCCCAGGAGACTACGGAACAATTCACAGAGTGCAGCATGGTTCACGCATGCACAGTGGGGAGCCAGTTGTGACGCCACAAAGAATCACAGCCAGCTACCCACAGTCAACATGACAGTGCCAGGGACCCGAAGACTGACGAAGAACAGTACGGGTGAGGACAGCTCTGGATCCCTGGACAGGTAAGTGTCTCTTTATTACAAATCAGAAGCTACAGTATTTGTAGCTGCTGACTTTTTTTTTTTTAAACGACAAAAGGTCCTCTTTACCATGACAATGATAGTTAGCCATTGAGTTCAACCAATATAAATGAACAAATAAACATAAAACCACCAAAAATCTAGATGCATAGTTGATCTAGAGGAAGGCAAATAATCCTTATAAAGCACGTCCAATTTGCAAAAAGGGAACAAAAATTCCTTTGTGATCTTTTAAAGCAATCAAATATTCCCTAGATTCCCAATCTCCATGTTATATTACTTATAAATGTTAATATCCAGTAACATTTGGTGCATTTAGGAACACATCCAGTGTCATTTTAAAACTGAGCTGTTTAGAATTAGTTCCCGAGGGAGTCTTTTTTTTATGGATCCTACAGTGAAAAAATCTCTGTATGCAGAGGTTACATCTATTTCCCTCCAAATGCAAAGAGTGCCCCCTTGTCCATTGCAATGAGATTAAACTAAATAATCTTGCACCATGTTCACTATGTAAATCATTTATGTATTTGAACATTAGTGCCCATATTCCCACCTTAAATGCCCTTTCTCAAGGGAGAAAAAATTCAGTTCAGGTAATTATAGCTGAGCTCCTCCAGGCCTCTTATCAGTCTATCTGCAATCTCTCCAATTCCCCCAAACATCTGTTTGAAACTGGTGCCCAAAATTAAACTGCATATTCCAGTTAAGGTCTTACTAATGCTTTGTACAAGGGTCAAATTATTTCCCTCTCTCTAAAAATTATTACAAGAAAATATTTTGCTTGCTTTAGAAACCATAGATTGGCATTGCATGCTATTATTATTATTATTATGCACTTTCACACTAATCAGTTTTTATTCAGTTTTTGCCTTACCAAAAGCGGAAGAAAAATGCATGACCATTAACCACTTGCTTACTGGGCACATATACCCCCTTCCTGCCCAGGCCAATTTTAAGCTTTCAGTGCTGTCACTCTGTGAATGACAATTGCGTAGTCATGCTACACTGTACCCATATGACATTTTTATATATTTTCACACAAATAGAGTTTTCTTTTGGTGGTATTTAATCACCACTGGGTTTTTTATTTTTTGCTAAACAAATAAAAAGAAAAAAGACAGAAAAAATGGGATCGGCCCTTTACTCTGATCTGTGATCAGTCGGGTCCTAAGGACTCAGTTATCACAGAGTGGGCAGCACGAGCACGAAAGGACATCCATGTACGCCCTCCCAGCAATTTAAGCGCTTTCGGCTATAGCGCAGGCATCAAGTGGTTCAATTCTATGGAACTCTTCACACCAGTCAGTTGCAGGTCAGCTGCATTTTTAAAAGTCCTGAATTTTTCATGCATGTTTGGTGTGGTAAAAAAAACACACCAGAAATACATTTCCTCATTGAAATGCCACAAACATATCAAAAATGCACCCGCAGTCACGTTTTTGCTGCATTTCTATGACCTACTAGAAAACTCCTACATCTTTTTAGGTTGACTACTCCGGGTTTAGTCACCCTAAAATATATGAATGTATAATGAATGTATAATAAATGCATGTTCTAGTCCCCAAGTGCATACATTTACATTTATCCACATTTTTCACAATGTTTCCCAGTCAAACAGTGCACCAAGGTCTGCTTTTAAGTTGGAGACATCCTGTAAGGACGTTGTTCCACTATATAGCTTGGTACCATCTACAAATTGTCCAGTTGCGGAACTATCAGGGTTGCAGCAGTCGTACTTGCGACTGGGCCCTGCCGTTCTGCCGCTGTGGGGGGGCCCCAAGACCTGGAATCTCCCCCCGGCAATTCTGGCTGTCCATTTAGAATGCAGTGGGGGAGGTGGGAGGCAGCGATCAACAGCACTATGTTGTCCGTGGGTGGTGGGATCTCCCTGGGGCTTGTAGTTCTCTTCCCAAGTGTATACAGTGGATAGGGGAGGAGCCTCTGACCTGAGCATGTATCAGTTTCGCCCTTCAGTGTACAAGAGAGTCGCTCTGCTTGTACACTCTTACTCATACGTGCTGGGATCAGAGGCCACTCCCCTCTCCACTGTATACACTCAGTAAGAGAACTACAAGCCCCAGGGAGATCTCGCCGCCCGTGGACACCATAGAGCGGCCGATTGCTGCCTCCCACCTCCCCCCAGGTGGGGGGTACAGAGATGTGCTGGGGGTTGGAGGTGCACAGACAGCAGAGACCAGCCAGGTACAGGGGAACCTCTGGAAAGGGGAGGGCTGTCTGGGGACCCTGATGTAAGGAAGGGGTCCTCTGGGGACCCTGATGTAAGGGGGGGCTCTCTGGGGTCCCTGATGTAAGGGGGGGCTCTCTGGGGTCCCTGATGTAAGAGGGGGCTCTCTGGGGTCCCTGATGTAAGAGGGGGCTCTCTGGGGTCCCTGATGTAAGAGGGGGCTCTCTGGGGACCCTGATGTAAGAGGGGGCTCTCTGGGGACCCTGATGTAAGAGGGGGCTCTCTGGGGACCCTGATGTAAGAGGGGGCTCTCTGGGGACCCTGATGTAAGAGGGGGCTCTCTGGGGACCCTGATGTAAGAGGGGGCTCTCTGGGGACCCTGATGTAAGAGCATCACCTATGGAGATTTTTAAGTATTTTTAAGTTTGGCACCATTCCATGATTGTGCGCAATTTTAAAGCGTGACATGTTAGGTATCTATTTACTCGGCGTAACATCATCTTTCACATTATACAAAAAAATTGGGCTAACTTTACTGTTTTGTTATTTTTTAATTCATGAAACTGTTTTTCTTCCAAAAAAAAGGTGTTTTAAAAACTACTGCGCAAATACCGTGCGAGATAAAAAGTTGCAATGACCGCCATTTTATTCCCTAGGGTGTCTGCTAAAAAAAACATATATAATGTTTGGGGGTTCTGAGTAGCAAAAAAATTATGATTTTTACATGTAGGAGAGAAGTGCCAGAATAGGCCCGGTACCTTTATTAGCCTTCTGTGGGGAACAGCGTCAAATGCTTTTGCACTGTCTGAGTACTTTACATCCAAAGCCGCACCTTTGTTTAAAGTGTTATTAAACCCACATAAAAAAAAAACAATTGATAAATGCTATATTACACGCTGTTCATACTCACTCAGTCATCATGGGATTTGTTTTCTGTATTCTGCAGACTGCACATGCTAAGTTTGAAGTGAGTTTCTATGCTGAGCATTTCCTCCCTTTCACATCTGAGCAGCCCATGTGACTATAGAGCAGGGGTAGGCAACCTGGGGCCCTTCAGCTGTTGCAGAACTACAAGTCCCATCATCCCTCTGGGAGTAATTGTAACTGCCAGCCTTGAAATGCCTCATGGGAAATGTAGCTCTACAACAGCTGGAGGGCCCCAGGTTGCCTACCCTTGCTATAGAGTCACACATGTGGGTGTATACACAGTGGTAAATGATATCCCCCTCCTCCCTCCTCCTCCATGCCCACTAACCAGCTAAACACAATGGGGGTTTGGATATTACATGTAGATTAATGGAGGCTTCACCTCCCTGCTATTCTAAGACACAGGCTGCAGGTAAGGGACACAGCCTGGGACTGGCAGAAATCCATCCACACCATGTTATTTCCACAAAATAACAAAGATTTCATTTTAAATATTTATTTGTATGACACATTTAAAACAGTTTATTGATATTATTTTTTATATTTTACTATGTATTCCAAAGGCTGTTTTTTATTTTTATTTTGAACATGTGACCAGCAGAAGAAGACTAGAAGATCCTCCTGCTTATGTTTCCCCACAGACAGGCTGGGAAAGATCTGGGTCATATGACAGCTGCATATCGATTTGGAAAAAGGTACTTTTTTATTCTAATTTATTATAATAATTACAGTGCCATCATCCACATGCAGAAATAGAAGAGACAATGCAAATTAAACAGTGTGTGTTTAGTATCATTTTTTGTTTTCACTTACCTACTCATAAAAAGAAAACAGATTTGTTTGACAACTTCGTTTTTTCATGAATCTATGCTGTCTATTGCTTAATATAAAATGCAAAGACAGCCCCGGAAAATGTGCGTTTACCATAACTTTTTTTGTAAAATAAATAGTACTGCAATTGCCAATGTTTTTTTTGTATCATGGGAGTCTCATCACTTACCATAGCCCTCCTCCCATCTCCCCCCCTCAACCCTCCATCTCCCCATAAATGTATATCCTAGCACAGCAGATCCCCTTTTATTTATGCACAAATCATTCAGCATATAGTAAGTAGTGCAGTAAGTTGTACCCCAATAAAACGTCAGCCCAGTGTGCTAGAAACCCAAATCCTTCCCTCTTACACCAAGCCTTTAGTCATGCATTTTGCTCTTGTAAGTTAGTTTTTATTCTGTGTTGCATATGACACAAAAAATATTGCAGAGAATATAACCTTGTAGGTCCTTCCCTTCAATTTGCAGCCTCTGTCTCTGAATAGATTTTTGAGGATCCTCCATCTTTCATTGTTCTTTTTTTGGTCCCAACATGGACTAAGACAGCTGAGTCATGCTCAGCCCATCCCAGTAGCAATTTAGTTGAAGAAATTTGGCTGACAAATGAGTCCTGTTCATAGTTTCCTATTACCTCCAAATGTCTGCATTACCCTCACCACAATAACTCTGGGTTTGTCACCTACCTGCACATCTTCACCCAAATTGACAAATTTGTGTGGGTGCTCAAACACAGGACTAGCCTTTCTTCCCTGTGAGCCCCTGCCACTAAATACAATAACATTGCTTCAAACCAGATCATCCGTACTTTTTCTTTCACATCAACCCCATTAACTGACTGTTGAGTGAGCAAAGTTGTCGGTTCCCCTCAGTTTTGCAACTTGTTATTCTAGATCACAAATGTGAGCTTCCAGGAGGGCAACCTGATCACATCTGTCATAGTGGCATTTATCCTGGAGCTGTTGCTCTATTTATATATGCTGTATATGTGGCACACTGTGCATGAAGCAAAACCATCAACCTTGCTAGTACTGATTATACCAGTTACAATAATTAGATTACACGCAGAGAGTTTTACAATATTACTTATGGGTTGAAAACTCATGTGTTTTAAACATCACCTAATCAAATCCATTTAGTTCACAATTCCACTGTGAAAAAGTTTAAATGTGATTTGATACTTAACCAATCCCCTTAATTAGCAAGCTAAAAAGGCTAATAAGAACTATTCAAAAGTAATAAATAATAAAAGAAAAAAAAGATGTGTTTTTAAAGCTGATAGTAAAGAGTCAAAAAAAAAAAGAATGTGAAACACTTGTCTCAAAAACCCTCACCAAGCATGAGAGATATCTCACCAGATGCACAGGTCCTGTTTTTTAGCTCACATTTTCAAATCTACTGACTTCACAATCCTACAGTCTGATCTTTGATATAATTAATTCACTAACGCAAAAATCAGGGATGAATACTTACATTGGATACTGAAAAATTATATAAAATGTAGTTGCCTTTTTCAATGGTTTCTATGAAAGAAAACAAACAATACAAACATACTTTAGAAATGATGAAAGACAACTTAAATTATTAGGAACTGTATGCTGACATCCTATGATCGAGCACGTCCCAACCAGAAAATCTCAACAAACATGATCAAATAGGAGATTCCTTTATTCTGCTCTTTGTATAAAATATTGTTCGTCTACATGACTAATAGGAGGGGATGGACGCAGCCACACAATGTTTAGACTTTCAGGCAGGAAACTGCTTTTTAGAAACTTTTATGCTTCACGGAAAGGAAGGAAAATTGTATTGTGTTTTGGTTTTGTAATTCTTTCAACAGTTCCTTTTTAAAAACTTGTTCTGCTTTTTCCTTAGACTTTAGTTCTTAAAAAAAAAAAAAAAATTTGCACCGTGAATTTATTCATATGTCTAAATGCAAAAGTGAACACTAAAGCAAAATCATAATACGTATAATATATAATATGGTACAATAGTTTATATTTTATTTATGTGTTATTAATATGACCTCTTTTCAGGCTATACATATTAAAATTCTAACGTAGCTAGCTACCTTAGGTGTATGTTAGTGAATTTAAAGCTTACAGGTTTCCTCCCTGTAAAGTTAGTGAGACTGTGCTACCATCATGCAGTAAGGGTATCATTTAAGTAAATCAATTTAATTATTCTGCTCTGTAGTGTGAAAAAAGCAATGCTTCATACATACATAAACTGAATTACATGCAGACTATACAGGCATAAATACCCTTTGCGGATAAAAATGTTTAGCTGCCTTCCTCCACACTATTAAAGTAATCATTCAAAAATGTCCTATGAACTGGCAAGAAAATAGAAAGGTATTAGCCAGTATTGTAAACAGATATTTTAATATATTTTATTTTGAACTCTATTGATTCATTTTTACAAAATTATTTTTATGCAATTATGTATACTTAGGAAGAGTCATATGGGACTCCCCTGCAAATAATGATGATGTTTATGACTATACCATATCCTATTGTTCTAACTCGGACTGGGAGTTAGAGGAAGGGCAATGAGGGGAAGGATATAGGATATCTGAACTGTTTAATGAAACATGTTAAATAAAAGAACTTATTGACTAAACCAGACTGCAATGCACTGAAAACTCAAATAATACCAAAGAGTATACTGTACACAGGGCTTTTTTTCTTTAGGGAATAAGTGAAGGTACTCCCTCCTTCCAAGTCACCCCAAGCCCTGACTGTACATAATAGTAATGACAAATTATGAATACAAAACTTGTAGCCATTAATGCTTTTTCCTCCTTAAGAATGTCTGTTGGAAGTTGTAGAATATTTCTAATATCTAATATCATTATAAATCAGTTGTTCTCAAACTTTTTCTGTCATGCCCCCTCCCTTTGAAAGCAGTTGAACTTCCATTCCTTCCACCCCACCCTTACAAATGTTTTAGATCAGTCATATACTGTATATAATGAACCATTGTGACACCATCCAATATCTCAACTTACCTCTGACACCATCTAATAATACCACTGAAAAACCTCCTCCATCTGAAAAATATCCTCACCCCCGTGAAACCATTTGGTACCTCTTTTCACCCCTGTGACACCATCATGTACTTCTTTTCACCCATGACACCATCTGGTACTCCTTCTCACCCCTGTGACAACATTTATAGCAATCCCTCAGAAATTGGGCCTTCCTGTTAAAGGGACAGTCAATAACCTAAGCTACTCTACATAGATTCTATGGTATATGGCCAGTGTGCCAAATGGGATAAACAGCAAAAAAATTTTAACTGAACAAAATTCTTTGCTTCCAGTCAAAGTTGTCCAGGTTCCAAAAAAAGCAGAGTGTTGCCATGTACAGGATGTTTGCTCACCTTTTGCATTTATCAACTATAGCACCATCTTCATACCTTGTGGTTCATATTCAGGGCCGTGTTGTAGATTCTAGGGGATCTGTCTCCCTCCCACACATGAACTACCAGTGAGCCAAGGCAGAGATATTGTTTCATAGCATCCAGCCAGCTACTCCCATCTGACATACTGTGCTCTTATTTTTTTGGTGATTGCAACAATAAGCCCACAGTCAGATGTAGAGAAACTTGTGCCCAGTCAGTCCATCAATGATTAACATAGTTGGGAGCCCCATCCTCTAGGGGCAAGAGAAGTGAGCACAGACTCCCATAGTGGCATGGCACCCCCAATTTGAGAACCACTGTCATAAATCTTGATTGGCACCAGGAAAATAGTGCAAGACTAAACCTGGATCCCTTCCTTTCAGAGAAACACTCTTGTTATTTCCTTGCAGTGCGGCTGCAGTGTTAGTGATTACAAAGGTCAAGTGCCTGAACTACTAAACTAACCTGACCAGAGTTCTCTACCAATAGAAAAGACATACCTTACCCTGTGCAAATTTTAAATGTCCCACAATTTGACATATATGGCATGTTTGCCTAATGCAATTTTCCACACATATTTTGACATTCACTGTAGGCATATCAGGAGCAGCAGGAGCAAGAGTCAGCTACTTTATGTGTAATTTTTTTTCTTTTTTGTTTACTAATACTTTTAAGTTAAACGTTGGTATGTTTATAGGAAATCTTAACTATTACCATCTGGTATTTTGATTTCTAATATAATGTAGATATACAGTACATAGTCAATATGAATGGGCTCGATGTTCAAGTCAAACGTAAGTTCGACTCAAATATCAGCTGTTCGTTTGTTCGGCGAAGTTCACCGGCCGCAGAGCGCCCCATAATGCACTGCATGATTGCCATGATTGCAGTGCATTGACAGCTGCTGATTGGCTAAAGCGATGTGCTGTGAGAGCCATGATTGGCCAAAGGCTGCTTACACGGCAGCCATATATAGTGAATGAATGGAGATTAGGCAGGTAGTGTATATATAATACAGTGGAGAATAAATGGTATATATAATACAGTGCAGGGTATATAGTGCAGAGTATATAATACAGTGTATTGAAGTGGTTAAGGGGAACCCTATGACCGAATTAAGAAAAAAAACGGTGTGAGGTCCCCCCAAAATCCATAACAGGCCCTATGGGTCTGGTATAGATTTTAGGGGGAACTAAACACCAGAATAAAAAAAATAAAAAACAGCGTGGGGTCCATACCAGGCCCTTTGGTTTTGGCATAGATTTTTTATTTATTTTTTGAAAAATATTTATTGGGTTTTGTACATTACATTGGAATAGAGCTCATTAGCTCTGAAGCATGTATAATCATATAAACAATTGAAGTTTGATCATGAGTAGGGAAGAGAGGGCATGTGGGAGATATGGGGAATAGGGAGGATGATAGGGGAATCATATTTACCTGTACAACAATAATACAACAAAGTATTTCAGAACGAAACAACATCACAAACATTGGTTGGCATAGATTTTAAGGGGAACTCCACGCCAACATTTAAAAAAGAAATGGCGAGCGGTCCCCCCCAAAATTCATACCAGACTCTTATCTGAACATGCAGCCTGGCACGAGCGAGCACCTCCCCTTTCCTGAACCATACCAGGCCACTTGCCCTCAACATGGGGGGGGTGCTTTATGGTGCCACCCAAAGCACCTTGTCCCCATGTTGATGGGGACAAGGGCCTCTTCCCGACAACTGTGGACGGTGGTTGTCGGGGTCTGCGGACGGGGGGCTTATCGGAATCTGGAAGCCCCTTTTAACAAGGGGACCCCCAGATCCCGCCAACCCATGTGAATGGGTATCATTGTACCCCTACTCATTCATCAAAAAAAGTGTCAAAGAGTAAAAACCACAGACAGTTTTTGACAATTCCTTTATTCAAAATGAATAAATCCATCCATCTTTAATCACGCCGCCCGACTGACCCGAAAAATAGAAAAATTTAAAAAGCTCCACAGATACCCATTCGCATGGGGGGGCTGGATCTGGGGGCCCCCTTGTTAAAGGAGGCTTCCAGATTCCGATAAGCCTCCTACACACAGACCCGACAACCATCGGCCAGGGTTGTTGGGAAGAGACTCTTGTCCCCATGAACACGCACTCACCCCTCCATGTTGAGGGCATGTGGCCTGGTATGGTTTGGGGGGGCTTGCATGTCCCCCCCTATCCTGACCTCCAGGTTACATGCTCGGATAAGGGTCTGGTATAGATTTTGGGGGGGGGGGGATCCTATGCCAATTTTTTTTAAATGTTAGTGACCCAAAGGGCCTGGTATGGACTGGGGGTGGGGACCCCACACCGTTTTTTTCATTGATTTTTCATCTATATTGCCAAGAGTCGACAATACATTACAGCCGCGAGTTTACATTACATTTTTTCCTTTAGAAATGTCATTATTGCTGCAGCACTGTTCTACACCTCACACAGATGCGCCACTTTACAGGCAGACTAAGGGGACCCCAGGCATGATATTTAAAGGAATATTTAATTTTTATTATTTCAGTTTAAGCATTATTAACCACTTGCTGCCCGCCCGTCGTCATATGATGGCGGGACGGTGCAGCTGTTGTTCTGTGCCGCCGTCATATGATGGCGCAGCCTTCCAGGCAGCCCAGGGGGCGTGCGCGCTGGGGGCGGCGCGCGCGCGCCCGCCACATCGCTCGGGTCCCGGTGCGTGTGCCGCGATGTCCACCGGGCACCCGCGATTGCCCGGTAACCGAGTAGGACCGTGGATCTGTGTGTGTAAACACAGATCCATGTCCTGTCAGATGGGAGGAGACCGATGGTGTGTTCCTTGTACAGAGGAACACCGATCGGTCTCCTCCCCTTGTGAATCCCCTCCCCCCACAGTTAGAATCACTCCCTAGCAACACATTAACACCTACAGTGCCCCCTCCTGGTTAACCCCTTCACTGGCAGTCTCATTTATACAGTAATCAATGCATTTTTATAGCACGGATCACTGTATAAATGTGAATGGTCCCAAAAATGTGTCAAAATTGTTCGATGTGTCCGCCGCAATATTGCAGTCGCGATAAAAATCGCAGATCGCCGCCATTACTAGTAAAAAAATAATAATAATAAAAATGCTATAAATCTATTCCCTTATTTTGTAGACGCAATAACTTTTGCGCAAACTGATAAATATACGCTTATTGTGATATTTTTTACCAAAAATATGTAGAAGAATACGTATCGGCCTAAACTGAGGAAAAAATTTGTTTAAAAAAAAAAAAAATTTGGATACTTATTATGGCAAAAAGTAAAAAATTGTGTTTTTTTCAAACTTGTCACTCTTGTTTTGTTTATAGCACAAGAAATAAAAAACGCAGGGGTGATCAAATACCACCAAAAGAAAGCTCTATTAGTGGGGAAAAAATGATAAAAATTTCATTTGGGTACAGTGTAGTATAACCGCGCAATTGTTTTTCAAAATGCGACAGCGCTGAAAGCTGAAAATTGGCCTGGGCAGGAAAGGGGTGAAAATGCCCTGTATGGAAGTGGTTAAAATCACCGTTCCTGAAAGAACGATTGCTTTAAAAACTTTTTTTGCATTGATACATGTCCCCTAGGGCAGTATCCGGGTCCCCATACACTTTTTATGGCAATAACACGCATATAAGCCTTTAAAATTAGCACTTTTAAATGTTCATGTTCGTGTCCATTAGACTTTAATAGGGTTTGCATGTTCACTAGAACTTTTTGCCTGTTCGAGGTGTTCGGTTGCAAACTGAACCAGAGGGGTGTCCGGCCCATCCCATCCTGGTGACTAGCCTCAGGGTAACTTTACATTAAAATTACCAATGAAGCATTTAATACATGTATTCTCTGACCACAATAAGATAAAAAATAAAAAAGGCAACTTTATTGCTGAAACTACAAGGAACACTAAATTATTTGTAGCATCTACCTCTAGAGTCTAGATCATCCCAGAAGAATTCTCCTTTGGCTTTCTGTGCATCATCCAAAGCAATTAAAAGGCCAAGAGGATTTTTACGACTAAAACAAATTGACAATAAAAAGGTGTTATTATCATTTGCATATTAAAAACAATTTTATCAAGCAATATTGCATTTAAATAAGAATAAATAGGATTTAAATTGTAATGAAAAGAAATAAATAAATGCATGTATATTGTATAGTTTTTGCTAAAAAAATTTTGCACATATTGGGATTTTTCATTCAATAAAATAAGATTTTTGTACTTACTGTAAAATCCATTTCTTGGTGTTTATTAGGGACACAGGATTTCAGAGACCATTGTAAAGTGCCACAAACCATAACCCAATACCCAAAAGTCACATTCCAAGCTAGCCCCACAATTGTCCAGTCCAGAGAGGTCCAGGCATGGCCCCCAAAGCTACTGCTGAGCATACTCCAATCCAGCTGGCTATGTATAAAGACCAGCTCAGCAGCATATAGTGAAATATTGATTGAAGAAATAAAAATAGCTAACAAAAATGGCTAGACTTTTCTCAGCAGAGCTAAGCCATACTCTTAGGACACTAGCAAAAAACTGAGGTATGCTGGAAGTAGGAAGGATTATACAGGGCTGGCTTTTTTTTTTTTTTACCAGTGCCTAAGTTATGCTGTAGTCGACAGTACAACCCAATTGTCTCTGAATTTCTGTGTCCCTATATGAACAATAAGAAAGACTGTTCATTAACATGAAATAATTCTTAAGTGCAATAACACACAATAAGCATTTCACTTGCCGTAGTATGATCAGTACAACATGGATCTTTTGGCTGGTTTACTATGTATTTGCATAGTTAAGAATTATCATTTGCACTTGAGAATAAGTACCCTTTGTTGAATATAGCTGTTAATGTGTAAGGTTATGTTAATAGAAAGAGTGTTTCACAGATTATTGCTGAAGAAGTATGATGGCTGCCAGATCTGGCTCCCTTTTGAAAATACTAGTTGCCTGGCTATTACACTTACTCAGTAGCTTTAATACTTTCACTGGCCTGGAACAAGAATGTCAGGGAAGATAGGGAAGATCATAAAAGCTGTGGGGCTTGTCTGGAGAAGCCTGATATTACACCCATGATCCACTCTCGGATGCAATGCTTTACAGGCCCCTGCAGGAAATAATAAATGCACATTTTTTTCTGCAAGAATATGTGCATTTATTATTTTTTCTATAAAAAGGTGAACTTATCCTTTGGAAGAAGTTATGCAAATATCAAAATGCTTTGCTAGTCTGGAGGAGTGAGCATTCCTAGGCAGACTGCTTGCAGACTGCCCTAAGTAACGCCCACAGGTGATGCTGTGCTTCCATAATTGAGAGAACTGAAATCCAGTGAATGAAAGAGTAGGGTCAGACACAGTCAGTCTAGGGAGGATAGGCTAGATGTTGCTGGATGCCCTCCGGTCCAAAAATAAAATGGGCTCTATCTGATTTGCTGCAACATCTAATGTGCAGGATGAAAAATCATACTAAACATTTTTAGTACAACAGAAGAGACTGTACAACTGTGCAAAAGGTTAGAAAGGAATTGCTAGTTACTGTGTACTTTTACAGGGTGACACTGTGAATACACAGGTAGCAGTGTGCCAACGTTCCAATAGTGAACATTAGAGAAACCTAGCTAAAAAGACAGACTTTTTAGGCACACAGATAAGTCGTCTAAAAATAATAGATATTTTTTATTTGATAAACAATTGATTAAAAAGGTAAGTATAACATATAATTACATATAAAATTCATAGAAATGTTATTATAAGCCTCACACACAAGATCTGACACCACTTATTGTAATACCAATATACAGTAATGCATTGAAACAGACAGCATTTAGAATCCCCGAAGCACCATCCAAGTAAAGGAGGAATACTGTGGGTCAGGGTGTGTATTCAGGCACAAATTTTAGTCGCTTGACATGTTGCGCATACAGATACGCTTCTTCAGGAGCATAGCAGTCCTGTAGTTATCAGACGCGAAATAACTGGTATGATGTATTGTTGGTAGACAGATTGGTATAGATGTGTCCAGGGAGACAAATGAACACCAACACAGACCTAAAGCAACACAGGTGCTGGTGATAAAGCCAGCATTACTCTGATTGTGAAGTCTATTTAGACACTATAGAGGATTGGTCTGGAGGCTCACAGAGGTTAGCACCTCGGAATTTTTAGAGCCGCAGTGCGTAGTGTAGAGAGATCTCCTGGTCTCGCATCAGTGTCTGCAGTTTTTTTGCAATTTTATATGTACTTACATGTTATACTTACCTTTTTGATCAATTGTCTATCAAATAAAAACAATCTATTATTTTTAGACGACTTATCTGTGTGCCTAAAAAGTCCATCTTTTTAGCTAGGTTTCTCTAATGTGCATAAGGTTAGTTTAGCTTTAAAGCACTGAAGCGAGACAGCCACCATGAAAGCCAGGTCACTAGCATTGGTAGAATTAAACGTCATCAATGGCAGCCACCACATTTCTCTAGCAAAAAGTTTCTATTTTTTATTTTTTTTATCATCACGTGCTTAGGGAAAATCATGTAATAACAGTTGATTTGTAAATAATATAGAGCAAAATCACACTCAACCTGATTTACTGAACCTGATATGTATACACAGACCAACTTGTGTGCACATAATTAGGCTAATAATAATAATATAATACTGGTATTCAAGAATTTTAAATTGCATTTCATAACTACTGTATAGGTTGCTATATTGCTTAATGTACATTTTATTTAGGCATATATATTTCTTAAAAAACCTAACAGAACAGTAGATTTTTTGAAGTCTATTTGCACATATACTGTAACTCCTAACAAGTTTGACAGTAATGTTATATATTTTTTACAGGCATGAAAAGACAATATTATTTGTAACAAAACCTTTTGTTTTATGAGTGTTTAGTGGTTACGGGAGATAGTGGAAAATTCCTAAGACAACTTCCAAATCTTCCAATTACCAAACCAATGTTTTATAGGATCGTACCTAATTCTTATCTTTTCATGAACTGTAAAATGTATTTTTCCAGGCTATGACAGGATAATAAAACTGTTCACCTTTCTTGGAGACATTTAACTCTGACCAAATGTCAGACTTGACACGTAACATTTCTTTTATTGTGGTGTTTTGGGATTATGCCTGGATCAAGTTCAGCTGCACAAGCAACACCGATACAAAGAGCATGTACATTCATAGCAACAAAACTTTTCTGCTCCTTTTTTGTCCATCAAGTCATTTTTTATTTGCAAATACCTAACAGACCTCTGGGATGATTAATATCAGTCTGCTTGGAAACCATCTTTTGCATGAAAGTGACTGTGTAATGCTGAGATGTTGACATAATGCATAATGTTATGTCCATTTGAATACTTAAAGCAGTACTTTATATAACTGTAAGAGAATTATCCTTTTAACATAATTACTGATAAGATGCATTAGCATTCTACTAACTAATGGGGCTGAATTTGTAATAAGTCTGAATCATCTTTTAAGTTCTTTTTACACACTATTACTTGGGTCATTTAGGAAAAATGTACACGCTATAAAAGTGAAACACTGAATATTATACGCTCATTTTTACGATGGATTTACATTTTACTCATGGCACAAGAACCACATACTGCACCAAATCCATTTTAAGCATAAGACTGATAGTTGCGATTTAGACTGGAAGCAAACTAGAGAACACTGAGTGCCTATTCACACCTATTTATCCACATGTTACGCTGCAACACATAGGTGTGAATAGTTCACTTCCAGTCTAAAAAGACAACTGTGCATGAAATGTGCATTGCAATGCACAAGCAAACACAGTGTCTGCATATTAATTTTCTATGGGTTCTTAGCAAGATTCAAAAACACAAAATGTATCTGACCCATTTTTAGCCAAAGAAACACTCTACAACATGTGTATCCACATATATGCATTGTGGTTCATTGAAGGTTTTTTCCCCATATTTTATTTAAAGATATGTAGGACAATTAAAAAAAAAACATCCAGCAGAGGTAGATACAAAGCTGGTTGGTGAATTATAACAAAACAGTAACAACACAGATGGGCATATGCCCATACGAGAACATAAAAAAAGATGATAACAGGTAGGAAGTAACATAGGGTATGCTGTATTGTGGTGCCTTTCAATTCCTCAGCAATAGGATTGTTGGGGGGTCCAAAGCCCATGTTAGGGGGCAAGGTATCTAGTAATGGTCAGGGGTGTGGGAGGGAAAAATGGAGAAAAAAAGGGGGTTGAGGGAAGCGGATGGCAGGAACGGTAGGGAGGGGAAAGGAAGGAAAGGAAGGAAAGGAAGGAAAGGGAGGAGGCCCAAAGGAAATGCTGGCCGGCCCGCTACTTTACAATCAGTTCGGTGGTAAAAGCCTTATAAAGATAGTTACAGTCCCATAGTATGGCATATGAGAGAGTGGTGTTGTTTATACAAATCAGAGTCCAGAGGTGTAACTAGAACCTTTAGGACCCCAGTACAAGAAACCACAAAGGGCCCCCTGACTCCTGGCCAGGGCCCTTCCCACAGATCTTGGGGCCCTTTACTCCCATTGTAGGGTCCTTCATTATGGTCCTGCAGTGGGACCGTTTCACATGTTCTGCAGCAGGCCCCTTCCTGCTGTCTTGGAGCCCCTCACAGTGGTGGAACGCAAGGGTTCGGTCGTATTTCTGAACAGTAAGTGATCGGTATCAATCAGCAGATACAGACACACAGAGTACAGAGAGGGTGATCATACCGGCCAGGGGCAATTAGAGGAACAGATTCCCTGTATGCATCAGATGAGAGCAGCGGGAGGTAGACGACGATAAGCTGGCTTTCAGCTGCTGCAGGCTGAGCCATACAGGGGATCAGATTCTATAATTCCCCCCGCAAAACCTAATGTCCTAATGTGACAGGGAGGCCACATGGACACCCCTGGAGCAGGTGTCAGGTCGACGTTGCAACCACTGTCACCCCTGACGGTACGCTACTGTCCAAGTCTTTAAATAGGAACCATCTAGTCCAGGTGGACCGGCATTAGGACATAGTATGTCATGTGTATGAGTTCCTCCCACCTGATCGATTTGGCTAAACCAAATCAGAGATCTCCGGGCTGCGATCAATAACTGAGTGCAGTGAAAGTTGCTTTATTTACTGCACTGAGGGCCCACAAGAAATAAATGTGATGCCCTCCAAATTGCACACTCAATGCATGTTAACAATGAGCATCAATGCATACAAAAATGCATATTACCACATATGGTCATTTTGCCTTGATGTACTTTTTAATGTATTAAATCTTGTGTCTACATATAATTTGTGTAATACATTATATATATATATATATATATATATATATATATATATATATATATATATATATATATATATATATATATATATATATATATATATACACATACACATACACACACATACATATACACACACACACACACACACAGTGTATGTATATATATATATATATATATATATATATATATATATATATATATATATACACACACACACACACACACACACACACACACACACACACACACACACATACACATATACATACATACATATATACACATATACACACACACACACACATACACACACACACTTTTATAAAAATACTATAAATTTACTTTAATCAATACTAAATATACATTCCATCTGCATATTAACTGGTAACATCAGTCTCTTTTACTGTTGCCTTAGTGCATTGCATCTTGTTGCAAAGGAACTGCGAGTGTGCAGATACAGCAAAGAGCTGTTTATAGGTGGGAAAAAAATGGGTCATATACAAGTTAAAACTAGGGACTAAAGACATTAGATGGCAATGGGTAATCAGTATTTATTCCCCCTGAGAAGCATTTAATAGAAAAATCTGCAGGATACCTCTGTCTCTAGGCAACACAAAAACAGTCACAAGTTATAGAATGCAACCAAATATGTTTGGAAAAGTGATGTAAAGAAAGGAAAAAAAAAAGGTTTCAAACCATAATAACATTTGTGCCTTTGATGCCCAAGCTAACCAAGCATGTATGATGAATGGCGCATGATTTGCTTTGTTCCTGTTAAAATGATGACAGTATTTTTTTTTCAATATCCATGTCAGTTAATCCGAGGCTTCAGTTGATTTTCTAGATTTCCTTTGAAAAAAAAGCAGCTGTAATGTAAGGCTTTGTTCCTATGGGGCGTACATAACCATCCACCTGTGGAGGACCTTGTTTACTTGCATGGGAATGCACAGGTGTCCCATGCATCCCCGTACAGGAAGTCTCATTGCTGTCAAGTGGGGTGAAGTGGCTGCATAGACACTGCCACTGCTTCCAATGTGACATCTGTGTGGGTGAGTTTGGTGCCGTGCACCCACACACGCACATATGTATATTGGGTGAAGCGACTGTGTCCGTGCAGCTGCTGTGTCCCAATTGACAGCAATTGGACTGTCTGGACAAAACACCTGTGCATTCCTGTGAGGGTAAACATGGCCTTCCATGGGTGTATGGTTATATACTCCTGGTGTGAATGAGGCCTAAGTGGCCACTGATGGCCAAAGCTTTAGTTTCTGTTTTATAAATCAACTCCAATATATTGAAGCTATGTTACGTTTTTTTGTTAATATAAGCTTGCACAGAACATAATGACTACAATGTTGCTTATTTTAACACAGTCTAATCCGAAAAAAAAAAAAAAAAAAAAGAAGAAAAATAGTATTGCTAACTTAATGACTACAGATGGTACAATCTGAGTTCCACAAAAGGTACAGCATTTTCTGTTAAAAATAATTTATCCAGCATTTGTTCTCTCATATCTGAAATTTAAGTTACATTATGTACTTTCTTTTCTAAACAGATGAGAGCATTAAGCAATTGAATTTGGCCACAGAATGACAACAATAGTCTGTGATTAAAATGATAGAATGAGTCCAGAGGAAAGTTATATGAGGATACATAACAGACAGACTGGCAGAGCAAGCTGGTCTGCGGCCTTTCTCCTGCAGGTGCACAATTAGCGCAGATGATGATTGCATCTGACAGTCACTGAATTAAGTAATAGGAGTGTTATTGCTTCAGTGTGGTGCCAATAATAGTCACCATGTGCCAATCAAGCTTGTTTTTCATACCTGTATTCTGTAGTGCGAGCTGGTTGTTGAGTGGGGAATATGTAGCCTCCTCGGAGGTGAAGCCCAATTTTGTCTGCTGGGAGATACATAGACACGCGCTGCTTTCTAAATGAGGATTTTGCGCCCTGTGAAAAGATAGTGTTATTATATCGACTGTATATTCATGTATAACTTCTTTTCAACATCACTTTGGTCATAGAAATAGCAAAAATGTGCACAAAATTGGCCAAAACTACCATGGAAAGGGATGTGACTAAAGTACACTTAAATCATCATCAAAACTGGTTCAGTACATGAGGGGCCTAGGTTAATGTGTGGATACTAG
Organism: Aquarana catesbeiana; assembly: GCF_042186555.1. Lineage (NCBI taxonomy): Eukaryota > Metazoa > Chordata > Amphibia > Anura > Ranidae > Aquarana > Aquarana catesbeiana. The sequence goes on from NC_133327.1 coordinate 210,710,234, forward strand.
TAAGTTTCTAGTAGACTAGTAAATAAGGAAAATACACAGAATGTTACTCCCATGAGCCACTTTAGTCACTTAAGGTAGTAATATTTTACTTTTCAGTTACAAAAAAAAAAAGCCATATAATTTACTTATTATACAGCCTTACTGCATAACCAACTGAATATAAAGGAAAACTATTTAAAAAGAAAGCAAATATGGCTTCCACATCAAAGGATTTATATTTTCTTTTTTTAATTTAAATAGGGTCATTTTATGATTACTGAAAAAATGATCAAAACTTCAACACTGTATATGTACAAATACAACACTGTACATGGGTGTGCTATTAGGACAACTATTACCAGTGCTATAGAAAATATCATATTCTATGCAGGAGACTATGGATTACCAATGTAATGTAATGCAAATTAGTAAAAAAATATTTGTTTACCGTCTCATAGTCATACCACACAGCATCAGGGATGTAAGCATCAGCATGTTCTGAGCCCTAAATTAGCAAACAATAAAAATGCAGTTTAAGAGATATATGGTTTTGCTTTGCAAAATATACTATTTTCAAATATGATTTGGTTTTGCGTATTATATTGCATCAAATTCCATGTGTATTTAGAGTCATCATGAGTCAGCAAGGGACATCAGTAAATTACTACAATGCCAATACACAGAGTCTATACAGGTGTAGCTGAAAAAGTTGTCTTTGTGTTCAGTTGTACTTTGCACAGGTTTACAGTTTCTATATCATGCAGTGCTTCTAATTGTCTTTGTGTTCAGTTGTAGTTTGCACAGGTTTACAGTTTCTATATCATGCAATGCTTCTAATTGTCTTTGTGTTCAGTTGTACTTTGCACAGGTTTACAGTTTCTATATCATGCAGTGCTTCTAATTGTCTTCGTGTTCAGTTGTACTTAGCCGCCTGACAAGTTGTGTCCCATTCTGTGCTACGGAACCATTCTAATAGGAGCGACGCAAGTCGCTCCGACTTGGCAAAAGGTTCCTGTAGTATTTTTGGGGTGACTTCAGGCGACTTGCATTGACTTCTATACAGAAGTCGTTTTGCAAGTCACCGCTGAAGTCGTGTGCAGGTTGCCTCGGTGAGTCGACCTGCAAGTCGTGCCACCCCTGTGTGAACCGGCAGTTATTGTCTTTGTGTTCAGTTGTACTTTGCACAGGTTTACAGTTTCTATATCATGCAGTGCTTCTAAATTGTCTTTGTGTTCAGTTGTACTTTGCACAGGTTTACAGTTTCTATATCCTGCAGTGCTTCCAATTGTCTTTGTGTTCAGTTGTACCTTGCACAGGTTAACAGTTTCTATATAGTGCAGTGCTTCTAATTGTCTTTGTGTTCAGTTGTACTTTGCACAGGTTTACAGTTTCTATATCATGCAGTGCTTCCAATTGTCTTTGTGTTCAGTTGTACCTTGCACAGGTTTACAGTTTCTATATCATGCAGTGCTTCCAATTGTCTTTGTGTTCGGTTGTACCTTGCACAGGTTAACAGTTTCTATATAGTGCAGTGCTTCTAATTGTCTTTGTGTTCAGTTGTACCTTGCACGGGTTAACAGTTTCTATATAGTGCAGTGCTTCTAATTGTCTTTGTGTTCAGTTGTACTTTGCACAGGTTTACAGTTTCTATATCATGCAGTGCTTCCAATTGTCTTTGTGTTCGGTTGTACCTTGCACAGGTTAACAGTTTCTATATAGTGCAGTGCTTCTAATTGTCTTTGTGTTCAGTTGTACCTTGCACAGGTTAACAGTTTCTATATAGTGCAGTGCTTCTAATTGTCTTTGTGTTCAGTTGTACTTTGCTCACGTATGAGTTCATTTAACAGAGGAGCTCTCAGATATTAAATAGAAAATGTAATGATGTTCAATGGCTATAATAAACTTTTAGCAAGCAAAGTCTGACATACCGAATAAAGAATAGGTGTAATTAGAAGACCGGGTCCCCAAAGAAATTGTTGATCTATTGCCCATGTTTCTTTATCAGAATAAAATCTGAAAAAAGGCAAAGGTTAAGGCAGGTTTAGTAGCTCTGTAAGGTTCATTCTATGTATGTACAGCTGTACCAATAACATGACTATAACTTGCCCTGTGTAAGGACTTGGGGCACTTTAGACAATCCAGGACTTTCACAGCAGTGGACAGAGTGCTTCATGGCAGGTAATATACCAAAGATGTACTTTAATAAACTTTAAAACTTAGCACAGAAATGCCTAAAGAAGGCAGTTTATACTTGCCCAAAGCTTTTATTTTCTCCCTGATATTGCTTTAGTACACAAGGGCCATTCTTTCTCCCTCTACCCAGAAGCTCTCTAAATGCTCAAATTTTTGGCTAAAAGGCTTAAAGTGGTAGTAAACCCTCTGCTTTTATTTTTACCTACAGGTAAGCCTAACATAATGTTTGAGGGCTTTGCACATTATTTCTTGTAGGTCAGTAATACAGAAATACAAAAAAACCCTGAATCCAAGGTCAAACTGTTCTTTCTGTAACTTGTGTTCTTGCTTTTCCAGGGTACTAAAGAAATACTGACACTTTAATCATATAATTGTGAGTTTTGGTGGGAGAGGAAATTTCATATTTAGTATTCAGCAGATAAAAAATGTATTTGTATATATTTACAGAATGGTCATTCAAAGGTATATTGCACTTTTAGCTAAATCTAAAGTTCTTGAAAGTTGAAACAATGCTCAAGAAGTTTTTGAAAGACTTACTCGTGGAGCAGCGGCCTCACCACCGTTTCTCCTCTAGTGTGAGCTTTGTAGAACAATGTGTAAAGGTATGGTAGCAGGGTGTAGCGGATGTTTAAGTAATGTCTTGATGTGTTCACAAGAAGAGAATCAGCACCATAAGAAGCAGGGTCTTGTGGCTGAAATACCAAAACTAGCTTAATTAAAAAAATCCCAAATCATAATACAATTAAAGCAAATTGACATATACGTTATTTAGTGCTCAATAGTGTAATGAGGAGAAACACACAGTTTAAAACAAAAATTACACTATTGCTTGCCAAAATTATGGTTAAGAACAGGTACAAAATCTTAGTGGTTAAAATAAAGTGAATGAACAGTTACAAATAAAAGGCAGCGGCTTTCTAGTGATGCAAATTAATAGAGTTCAATACTGTACATCCAGGTCCTTAAAGCGGTATTAACCACTTAAGCGCCGGACCATTTGGCTTGCCAAAGACCAGAGTACTTTTTGCGATTCGGCACTGCGTCGCTTTAACTGACAATTGCGCGGTCGTGCGACGTGGCTCTATTATTTTTTTACTTTTTGCTATAATAAATATCCCCCCAAAAAATATAAAAAAACCCATTTTTTTTTTCTCAGTTTAGGCCGATACGTATTCTTCTACATATTATGGCGAACACACCGGACAATTTTGACACATTTTTGGGACCATTCACATTTATACAGCGATCAGTACTATTAAAATTGCATTGATTACTGTGTAAATGTGACTGGCAGTGAAGGGGTTAACACTAGGTGGCGCTGTAGGGGTTAAGTGTGTCCTAGGGAGTGATGCTAACTGTGGGGGGGGGGCTACGTGTGAAACATCACTGATCACTGCTCAGGGAGCTGTGATCAGTGTCCTGTCACTAGGCAGAATGGGGAAATGCTTGTTTACATCAGCATTTCCCTGTTCTTCCTCTACGTGAGATGATCGCGGGTGTCCCCGCGGACATCGAGTCCATGGGACCTACGATCCTACTCGCGGAGCTCGCGGCGGTGAACACACAATGGCATGGCGGCAAATTCAAAGGGACCTATAGGTACGCCCATTGGCGCAGTTGTGACATTCTGTCGACGTATAAGTACATGCGGCAGTCGGGAACCGGTTAAACCAAAAACGTAATATATTGCAGCTTGCCAATCAGTAGATATAATGGCTGTATTCTTTTCCCCCCTGTTTTCACCTTGTGATCTGTCCAATAAAACACCTCCTGTATTATACAGACACCACTCTGGATGAAAGAGCACAGGAGCCCCTTTGGACAGCAGCATTGTCAGTCTGGGGGGAAGAAGGGTGTTAGAAGTACTAGCAGATTTAAACACACATTGAAGCTGAACTCCAGCTAACACTTTATAATCAGTTACAGCAAACACTGTTTTTCCTTTTGGGATAACAATTTTACATAAATAAATAAATGCTGATCATTTTAAGCACCCCTGCCAGTGTTAAATGATCCGTCTTATCCATGTAACTACAAGTGAGCATTTCTGTTGACTGGATCATCAGATGAAAACAGAAGAAAGAAACCCTAAAAAAGAAACTAATACAGCGCCAAACTAAACGCCAAACTAATACAGCACTTATATGGACATCACATCTAAGAATTGATAAGCTAAAAGATGTTTGCTTTTAGGTCTAATTTTACTTTAAGGGAGAACAAGAATTATTTTTTACAAAGGAAGGCAGGAGGTAAGAATAATATATCCATTATGTTTCTGAGTTTCAATGCTATGAAAATTTGCTGTACGCACACTCAATTTCCAGTCCCTGCATATTATTTGAATGAAAGTAGTTAACTCTGTTAAAGGCTAGGAGCTGAATTTAGACATTTGCAGAAAGAAAAAAAATGTTTTGTTTCTTTTCGTTATTTACATAAATTTGCTTGGTTAAATTTGTTAAACACGTTTAATTCATTTTCGGAATTTGATGTGTTTATACGATTCAAATTGATTCAAATTTTCGGAATTCGATTTGAATAGTTTTCAAATTAATTTCAAATTATTTTCAAATTTCCAAATTCAAAAAGTTTTCGAATTCAAATAGTTTCAAATAGTTTTCAAATTCGAAAAGTTTTCAAATTTGAATGGTTTTCAAATTTGAATAGTTTTCCAGTTTCCAAAGAGAATAAAACAGAGTATAAAATAAAGGAATGGAATAGAAAATAATATAACAGAAAGTAAAAGAATAGAATATAATAGAGAACCAGAAGAGAAACAGAACAGAGTAGAATAGAAAAGAATTGAATAGAAATAAATAGAATAAAATAGAATGAAAAAAGAATAGAATAGAATAGAAAGAATATAACCATTTTCTGAAGTTCGAATAGAAAAGAATAGAATAGAAAAGAATATGATTCAAAAAACAATAGAATAGAAATTCAAATTTAACCGCTTAGGGCCAGCCGCCGTCATTATACTGCGGCAGGTTGGCTCTTCTGCACGAATCGCCGTAGGTATACGTCGGCCGCTTTAGGAGCGAGAGGGGGCACTCACGCGCTGCCGGAGCTGATGTGCGTGGCCAGCGGCTGTGATGTCCGCCGGCCACCCACAATCATTCCATAGAGAGCCAGATTAGGGATCTGATAAGGTAAACAGTGAGATCCCCTTTCTGACAGGGGAGTAGAGAGAGATCTGCTGTACCTAGTGATTAGGAACAGCGATTTCTCTCCTCCTCCAGTCAGTCTCATCCCTCCACAGTTAGAAACACCTCTCAGGGAACACATTTAACCCATTGATCGCTCCCTAGTGTTAACCCCTTCCCTGCCAGTGACATTTACACAGTAATCAGTGCATTTTTATAGCACTGATCGCTGTATAAATGTCAATCATCCCAAAAAAGTATCAAATGTGTATGATCTGTCCGCTGTAATGTCGCAGTCCTGCTAAAAATCACAAATTGCCACCATTACTAGTAAAAAAATTAATATAATAAAAATGCCATAAATCTATCCCCTATTTTGTAGACGCTATAACTTTTGTACAGACCAATCAATTTACGATTATTGCGATTTTTTTTCCCCAAACATATGAAGAAGAGTACATATTGGCCTAAACTGATGAAGACATTTGGGGTTTTTTTATTTATTTTTTGGGATATTTATTATAGCAGAAAATAAAAAATATATATTTTTTTTTCAAAATTGACGCTCTTTTTTGTTTATAGTGCAAAAATAAAAACCACAGAGGTGATCAAATACCACCAAAAGAAAGCTCTATTTGTGGGGAAAAAAAAGGACATCAATTTTGTTTGGATACAGCGTCACACGACCGCACAATTGTAAGTTAAAGTGACACAGTGCCGTATCACAAAAAATGGCCTGGTCATTAAGAGGGCAAATCCTTCCGGTCCTTAAGTGGTTAAATAGAATAGCAAAGAATAGATTAGAATAGAAAACAACAGAATAGAATAGAAAGAATATAACAATCTTCCTATTCTAATCTATTATGTTCTATCCTATTCAAAACAAATTGATTCTATTTGAATTTCGGGAAATGGTTATATTCTTTCTATACTATTCTATTTTTTTTAATTCTATTCTTTTTCTGTTTATTCTATTCTATTATTTCCTATTATTTTATTTTCTATTCTATGATATTCTATCCTTCTTTATTCTATTCATTTCTTTTCAAATTCAAATTTATTCTATTTGAAATTCAAATTTCAGAAGATGGTTATATTCTTTCTATTCCATTCTACTCTGTTCTTTTTTTCTATACTATTCTGTTATTTTCTATTCTATTCTAATCTATTCTTTTATATTCTATTCAAATTCGAATTGATTCTATTTGAATTTTGGTAAAATGGTTATATTCTTTCTATTCTATTCTTTTTCTAATTCTATTATTTTCTATTCTATTATAGTCTATTCTATTCTTTTTTTTTCTATTCTATTCTTTTTTTATTCTTTTCTTATGTATTCAAATTTTATCTATTTAAAATTAGAATTTCAGAAGAAGGGTTATATTCTTTATATTTTATTCAATTCTTTTTTTATTCTATTCATTTCTATTCTATTCTGCTCTATTCTGTTCTTTTATTTTCTATTTTGTTCTGTTTTACTCTATTATATTCTATTTGTTTATTTCGGATATATTCTCTTTCTATTCTGTTCTATTTTTTTCTATTCTATTCCTTTATTTTCTATTCTATTTTATTCTCTGTGGAAACTGGAAAAACTATCCGAACTTGAAAAGGATTTGAATGTAAAAACTATTCGAATTTGAAAACTATTAAAATTCAAAAACGATTTGAGTTTGAATTTGAAACTATTCGTATTGGAACACTATTCGAATCGATTTGAAAACTATTCGAATAAATTCGAATTTGAATTCCGTCTGAATTTTTTTCCCCGTTATTTCAGTTATTGAAATTCGGTACTATTGTAATGCGGAAATTCTAATACATCCAAATATCTGAAAAACAAAAATTTGTCCAAATTCTAGCTGAATTCTTCAAATTTAGATAATGTGCAGTAACTGCATGTAGTTGATATGGTACAACTGCCTTTACAGTGGGATTGTCAGAACACTGTGGGGTGGATTTACTAAAGGCAAATAGATTGTGCACTCTGCAAGTGCAGTTGCACTTATTTTCCCCAAAGCTTAGTAAATGTGGTAAAGCTCTCCATCATCCAATCACCTGCAAGCAAAACCTTTTTATTTTTTTTTTTACTTGCACCTGGTTGGGTGTTCTTTACAAAGTGAAGCTTTGTGGTTTACATTTACCAATTAAAATTATTGCAATTGCACTTGTAAAGTGTACAGTCTATTTGTCTTTAGTAAATTTACCTACTCAAGGCCAGTTTCTGGGACAGGATATGTCTCACAGAGTACATTCTAGGATAATGGTTCCTTGGCTCACGCCAAGAAAAGTAGGCCCTGCAGAAGTTAACTTTCTAGCCTTCAAGAGGGCAGGGATGAATAAATCTGAAAGGCCCTTGCCCTCAGGACCATGGCTTCAACAGTCATATAGTTAAAGCCAGCATCCAAGAAGCAGGATGGAACACCAGCCTTTGAAACAGGAAAATTTGAAAGATTTTACAAAATGCCTGGCAGGAGATTGAGTATGTCTGCATACCATGTTCTTTTGAGCCAATTTGGTGCAATTAGAATCCCCAAGAAGCCCTCCTTCTCAATTCTGAGAGTTGAGAGAGAATCTGAAAGGGCATAAGTCATAGATCAGATTGAACTGATCCCTTAGATTCACCAGAGCATCTGCTCTAAAGGCCTTTGGTAATGGCAAAAAAAACTATCCAGTTTGTTGTTGAATCTGAATGCCAGGAGGTCCACATATGGTGTTTCCAGCAGTGGCAAAAAACTTAAAAGAAGATGGAGAGCCCCTTACCCCGGATTTGGATCCAGATGCTGATGACTTAGCAAGTCTGCCTGCTTGCCAATTTTTCACGCCAGGGATGTGGACTGCAGACGGGACCAGAACAAGTAGCCCTGCCCAAGAGAGGATTAAAACTGCTTCCCTTAGAGTGGCATGTGTTCTAACGCATCAGTGATGACTGATGTAGGCAACGATCATGGAAATGTCTGACTGGCATCAGGTGTCCTCGCAATAGAGTCATCTAGCGTTAAAGGGACAACTGAATTGCCCCAAGTTCAATTATACGGATTAAAAGTTGAGCTTCCTCCAATAACCAAGTCACAAATATCAAGTCAGGCATCTGTCATGAGAACATCCCACGCCTGTTGAAAAAAAGGCTCCCCTAACTTCAACGTAGGATTGGAATCACGTCAGGGAGAGTTTGGCTTTGGGGTTCAAACACATTAAGAAGTTCAAGGACTGAGACTGTTTCTCTCAAGCAGCCAGCAAGTTGAGTTGCAGTGGTCTGAAATAAAACTGGCCATATGGCCCAAGACTTTTATGGAAGCAGGCATCAATGGGGTTCCCCTGGGCTCAAAGGACCCTGGCATGAGAATAAAAAGACAGGCATTTGTACTAAGTCAAAAAGGATCTGCACAAAGTCATGTTCGGTACCAGATCCAGATACTTCAATCTGTGAGATCTCTGAGAGGTCCAGTGATAACGTCTAAAAGCTCTGCAGAACCTGTACCATATTTGGAATGTTGACTGACAGGGACAGTGAGGACTGATCCTTTAACTGGATATCGTCCTGATACCCCAAAACACGAATCCCCTAAGAATGGAGCAGAACATTCACCCAAATGAGGAAGGCAATGACTGACCAGAAACACAAAACTTCTGAACTCGTAGGAGCAATTTGAGAGGTTCCAGATCCAGAATGGGCTGAACTTGTTCATTCAGTTTGGGAGCCTTAAAGAGGTTTGATAATAAACCTTGAAAGTTTTCTCCTGTTGGCACAGGGGTAACGATCCTTTGATTCAAAAGCTGTTGGACAGTAGAAGTAGATCTGTCCACCATAATGTTAAAGGAGACACATTGTAGAGCATTTAGCAGGCAGGAGGTTGAGTGCAAACTCAGTTTTTAGTCCCTGGAAACAAATCTCTGTGGTATAATTATCCAAGAAGGAACCAAACAGGCATTTACCCTTTGAGGGCATCTGCTCAAGGCTCTTCCTGCAGAGGGGTTCCACCTGATCAGCATTTAAGCCAGAGAACCCTGTGCATGTATACAGAGAGAAGGCTCATCCTAGAAATTTGGCAAAGTATATCCACCAAGCCATTTACTCAGTAGCATAAGGCTGAAGACAAACGTTCCAGCTGACTATGGTTAGAAGGATCCATAAGGATGGAGCTAGAGTTCCAGGCCATACTCTTAGACCAGACAGGAATAATCTGGTAGGCTGTCAAAGACAGAGCTGAGGATTGCATGGCAGGACCCACCAAGGCAAATATAGCCTTGGGGATGGCCGTCAATCTTTTATCTACTGGGTCTTTAAAACACTGGGTTATCTTTCATGGTTATATTTCACGGGGGCATCAAGAGTTTTGTTAGAATAAGAAAGTGCCAGATCCAGCACAGGCATAGCCCATACACTAAAAAAAAAAGACAATATTGGGCAAAACATTTGGAGGAGAAAAAAAACTCTCTCCAAGTGAGGCCAGTCACCATACAGGACAGGATCAACCAGCGCATGGACCAGAAAGGTATTAGCTGGAGAATGTAAGGGAATTTTAAAGACTAGATACTGGAAACCTTTGGGCCAGCAGACTGGGAAAAAAAATCTGTAGCAGGCATATCATCTCAATGTAATGCATCAGAGGGTCGAGGAATCTTTTACTTGTCTCCTCCTGCTGCTCTGCATATAGCAAGAGGGCAAAGTCAAACACCGATATTTCTACCACTATTGTATATCACAGCTTCCTTCTTTTCAATGGCTGTTAATGAATCATCAGATTCTGCACAGTTTCAGCACAGTGCCACTGAGTAAAAGAGGGCACAGCACAACAGCACCACACCAGGCACCCCAACAGACAAAAATTGCCATTAACTCTGCCCTCCTAGAACACCTAACTACACCTCTAGATGTGTGCACAACACTTTTTGCTCACCTAAAACAAAGGTAAAAAATGGGCATGCTTGGATAAATGTTTAAACGGCTTCCACCCTGTACTTAGTAGCAGGAATAAGAAATATGTAATCCCTTCTTGGCTTTGCCCTCCCCAGTGGGCAAAAGCCCGCCGGCAATGTTCTGGACCTGTAAAGCACCCTGCAGCTAACGCCACACACTGCACTACAAGCCAAGCAGAGCATCCACAGCAGGATCCAGTGCCGAAGCAACGCTACAGGCCAGAACCACATCTTTAACCAGGCAGGATCCAGGTACAGTGTCCCAGCGCTCTGCCGAGTCAACTGATCCAAAAGCTGCATAAAAAGCAGCAAAGTCTATGGTGCAGCTGAGTGATGAAGAAACACTCTTCAAAGAAAATAAAAATGGAAAATGAAAAACTTCCATAGAAGAAAGTAGGGTTCCTCAGCGAGAAGAAGTCCATCATTTAAGGACACTAGCAAAAAACTAGGTTAGCTGGGAGTGGGAGGGGTTATATAGGTAGATGTCCCTGAAGGCTTTTTGTTTGCGTGTCACCTATAGGAAGCTGCATATAACCCAATCATAATGATTTAAGGAAGCCCCTGTCCTGTCACTATGTGATAAAGAAATCGCTTTGTAGGCCGTATAGTTATACAGCCTACAAAGATATAATTATAACCTATAGTTATTAGTTATAATACCGTATAATACTAATGTTTCCTTGTTTTGGACAGAGTGGTGAAACAGATATATTTTTATTGCTGTTTATTGGCCCACTGAGGAGAATTACCCCAACTTTCTATCACCAGTATTAGTATGTGATGATAAATACACCTAATGGCAAGACACACAACAATAAACCCCCCTAAAAAATTCTAACCCATTGCCAAAAAAAAAAAAAGCTTGACTGAAAGAGTATAAAATATCCAACTTGGTATTTGTTATAAAAGTCAGAATTACCTTGTAGTTTTCAGCATTGTGGTTCCTAGAGAATGGATAAAAAGCGCCAACTTGCATCCATCGTCTGCATAGCTCTTCAGAGCTATCATCAAAAAAGCCACAAATGTCAGCTCCAATCTAAAAAGGTAATGTCAAAATACTTATATTATAGTGTAACTATTACCTGTAACTACTCAATATTTTTCACACCTACTCACAGCACATTAGCTTGCAATATTAAATACCTAATATTCTGCTAATATTTTGTGAATTTTCTAAGATTTGATCACAATCTATGAATTGATTTTAGATATTTTAATACTGGAAGATACGCATATGTACTAATTATCTGAATTTCCAAATAAATATTTGATGTGAACTTAAAGACCTATTAGCAGCTCAATCTTTGCATAGATTAATTCCTGACAATATGCATTAATATGTTACAATATGCATCAGCAGTATATAAAATCCAAAAACGGTATCACTAAAAGCAATCATTGAGCTCTTTTGTCTGGTCCTAGGCCTGAGTACAGAATTTTCACATGTTAACATAGGGGCAAGGTATAATTGTTAAATTGTCTCTATCCCGTGCATTTTAGGACTATATGTTATCTTGGGATTCATTCTAGATTGTACAAATGTGCAAAAAAAAAAAAAAATATTTGAAAATCTTACCACAGTCACAAGAGTATCATAGCTAATAGTCATCTGTATCTGCCTGCCTGACATTAGGCCTCTACTTTCTTGCAAAGCTTTGACAAGCATTACATTTTGGGAGCAGCAGGTCCATATACCTTTACTCATGGGTGAATCTACCTAAACTGTCAGTGTTAACTTTTTTTTTTTTTAATTAGAAAGCTAGCTCTAGCCATGTTTTCTATGGAATGATGGAATGAAGGACACAAAAGACTGACAACAGGAAAACAGGAGCATGAAAACCTTGCAGAGAATTCTACAATCAAATGAATCCAAGACCACCCTGGATTAATTCTGAACCCATGTTTTAAAGATATAGCATGGTGGTGTAGATTAACCCCTTGATGGCTGAATTTAAAACAAATCTTAATGCCCGAATGCAGTTTTGCAACTTTGGGGTATGTTAGTAAAACATATAATCGCAACAGCTACAGATATCCAGATAAATAATCCCTTGTTTTTTTGTTTTGTTTTCCAGGATAAATTGAGCCATCATTTGGTGGTAAATGGCAATGGATATTTCAAATAGTAAAGAAAAAATTAACTTTAGCTGTATATTTCTTGTCATTACCATGACAAACCATCAAACTAAACCAAGAATTGTCCTACTATTGACATTTGCAGCAATACCTTATACTTTGTGTATTTTTGTCTGTCCCCATAGTAGGACCAAGAAACACTGTATTTGTTTTTCTTAATCTTACCTAAAACCTACTGACCCTGACATTAACCTCCTAGTCCAAGCCCTGATTTAGCAATTTTTATCTTTATTTTTTTTTTTTTACTTTTTACAGAAGCTTTGCTTTTCGTTTACATTTTCTCTGCTTTATATGACATAGAGATATAATGTATCTTTTTCTCCATTCAGAGGAGAATTTGAGTACAGGGTCAGGTTAGGGCTCGTTCACACCTGTGTTGATTATGATGAACGAAGCAAGGGCTCATTCACACTGTAAAGTGGTGAGGGAAACCCACGTTCCATGCGCATTAACTGCACTGCATTCAAAATGCACTGGGTGTGCAATCTGCTGAAAGTGTCAATATAATTCTAACAACACCCCAAACGCAGATTGCGATCTGATGCAGTGCGTTTTTGGAAATTGTGCATACACTACTTTTGGCATGATGCAGGCTGGGTTCACACTGATGTGATTGCAGACATCACATGTGATTCGCACCGCATTCCTGTGTGCATCACATGCGATGTCTGTGTAGTGCGAATGAAGTAGTTTGTATCGCTGAAATCGCATCGCATTCACACTAAAATGATGCATTTTTTTTTGTCTGCGCTGGAATCAAATGGCATGGGTGATGCAAAGGGGTGAGAGCAGTGGATGTGGGGGTGGGAAGCTAGGTGCAGAGAGGTGAGAGCAGTGGATGATAGGGTGCTAGGTGCAGAGATGTGAGAGCCATGGATGGGGGGTGCTAGGTGTAGACAGGTGAGAGCTGTGGATGGGTGAGGGATAGGTGCTAAGGTAAGAGCTGGAAATAGAGCTGGGGTGTGAAAGTTAAAGCTGTGGTCAGGGGTGCAGAAGTGAGATGTAGGAGTGGGCAGAAACAAGGGGAGATATGGGGATGACAGCTGTGAATGTGGGGGGTTACTAAGTACAGAGGGGTGGGAACCGGGGGGGGGGGGGGCAGGTGCATAGGGTTGAGAGCTGTGAATGGGTGATGGCTAGGTGCCAAGGTAAAAGCTGTGGATGGGGGGGTGCTAGGTGCAAAAAGGGTGAGAGCAGTGGATGTGGGGGGGGGGGGGGACTAGGTGCAAAGATGTGAGGGCTGTGGATGGGGGTGCTAGGTTTAAATGGGTGAGAGCTGTGTACAGTATATAGGGATGAGAGCTGTGGATGTGGGGGAAGGGGGTGTTAGGTGAAGAGAGGTGAGAGCTGTATACAGTATATAGGGATGAGAGCTGTGGATGTGGAGGAAGGGGGTGTTAGGTGAAGAGGAGTGAGAGCTGTGTATACGGGGATGAGAGCTGTGGATGTGCTAGGTGCAGAAGGGTGAGAGCTGTGGGGGGGGGGGCGCTATGTGCAGAGGGGTGAGATCTGTGGATGGGTGAGATCTAGGTGCCAAGGTAAGAGCTATGGATAGAGCTGGGGTGTAGGAGTTGGCAGAGATAAGATGCAGAGGGGGTGTGATGAGGTGACCTATGGAGAGGAGAACCAAAGATGAGCTGTGAATATGGAGTGCAGAAGTAACTTGTGGATGGGGATCCAGAGAAGATCTAAAGACAGGAGGAGCAAAGATGGGTGAAGGGTTACTTTCGGGGTGTTGCTTAAGGAAGGAGGTATTTAATAATAATAATGGCCCCTGGCCTGTAACCATGACTTTTGTACTCAGTACTGTGTGGTGTACATTACATATTTTTGTGCCCTGCACAAATATGTGCTGCATATTACATACTCTGTCTTGATCACCGAACTCTGCACATTGGAATGTATATAACATACTCTGACCACTTGACTCTTAGGCCTCATGCACACTGGACGTTATAAAAATGCCAGTAGCTTCAGCTGTAGAATGCTGCGTTAAAAGCGCTAGTTTGCGTTTTTAGCAGAACTATACTCCCACAAAAGCTTAAAGCTCAAAAACGCTCATGAACGCCAAATCGTTTTTGAGCTTTTTTCAGCATTTTTCAGCTTTTTCCAGCTGAAAAACTCTTCAAACCCACAAGTTCTGTTTTTTTTTTCCAGCCAGAAAATGCCTCTGCCAAAAACTGCTGATAAAAGCCTATAACCACGGTACGATTGTTGGCCAATCGAGCGTCTGATTTTTGTCAAAAGGGCATATGCCAGAATCTTGTCTTGCATACTAATGGTACACAAATGTTCGTTCGACAACACGAGTAGTGACATACTATGAAGAATTTCAGCTCTTGAGCGCCACCCTTTGGGCCCCTGTTAATATTGTGTTTGGTGAGCAATTTGTACTTTCGGCTTTTGTGTGACGGATTTGTGTACTGACCATACGAAAATCAGATGTGGAGCCGGTGTCCGACGAAAATTTACTAGCCTGTCATCCAACATTTGTTGGCCGAAAATTGGAAAACAATTGTCTAAAAGAGCAAACTAACGGTAAGAATTTAGGACAACAGTCTGACAACAGACAATCCCCTTCCAACAAATGAACCGTGTGTACGAGGCTTATGTGTGCATGGACACATAGGACAACACGCTGGAGAGTTTACTCGCTGCAGAAAAAACCACCTGAAGCCAAAAACAGCATCTGTAAAAACATCCAGTGTGCATGAGGCCTTATAAACAAGATTATTCAATTTATAATCCTTGTCACTCTGTATGCTTGAAGTGCAGCAATCAGGTGTGAAGTATATAAAATACAGTACAGCTTACAGAGTGCAATGGTCAGAAGTATGTAACACATGACCTAATGTAAAGAGAGCAGGGGTAAGGATTATATGTTGATTATATATGTATAATTCATATAATGTATAGCACAATATTGTGCATCGTCTTTGTCAAATTACATTAGCAGTTAGTTATTTATAATTTTTTTTAGTTCATAAAGCAGGCCCCTTGACTTTTTTTACTGCACTCCCAAATAAGCCAGGATAGATCCGGCCCTGTGTGATAGCAAGCATTTTTGTGACATCTCTGCAAGATATATTCGTATACTCTCTTTGACACTTGGATTGGTCTAGCTCAAGATGATAATGGAAAAGATTTTTTGCTCACTTAAAGGTAACTAAAACTTGTCAACGCAAAAAGATTTGCCAGCTCTGCTCCTGCCTGACACTGTCAGTATTGCTGGCTGACTTGATGCTTTTGCCTGCACACAGAAATAAATTGTGATACCACACAACTGCTCTATACAACCAGGAAGTGGCTGGAGCTACTTTGTCCTAGTTCTCTATTATTTTGCAGGATATAGGAATCTCCCCTGCCTCTCCCCCAGTGCCCAGCTAACACTTTATAAATTCTACACTAACACACCATAAATGTTCTAGGTGTGGTAAGGGCGCATTACCATTGAAATTATTGGAGGTGGCTGATAAGCTTTGATGTCTCTTGAAAGCAACATGCTGCTTAATTTTGACCACAACACTACTGCTTCCTGTGTGTGCTGCACTGTGTGGTGCCCACTGTTATATTCATAGCAGGCATTGAAGGGCAGGTACAACACATTAGCAATACTGCATGAAGCCGCATAACACAGGGTATTGAGGCACAAGTGAACGAGCCTTTACTGATTAATCAGTGATAGCCATCATTAGTATGAGAACAGAAGTTGTTGGTGGCAGTCTCCATGCTGGGACTGCTTTGAAGAAGGCCCACTTCCATGACACCACATATGTGCGTCACGTTGGTGTTATTGGGTTAAATACTATGCATATTTTAAGGTTTTATGTCTAACTTTAACTTTTCAGCTCTTTACTACTGTAGGGTTCCTTTTTTTTTTTTTTGCAATATGGATGTTTATTAGTTTTTTTTTTTTTTTTTTCCAAAACAAAGTGGTGTTTTATTAGAAGAGTAAGTTGCATACAGTGCATATTTAAACAGCGGTGATTAAACAGTTTGATCAATATACATTAGACTTCAATATGCAGGAAGAGATAGCAGGGGAGGTGTGTAGACATAGTATGTGGTATTAAGTAAAACAATATGTTGTACAACAGGTCTATATTGCATATTCATTAACCATTATATCCATAATGTTTATCAATTTGTATATTTTGAGTATTCATTCAGCTATTGCATTACATGTTGAGGCGTTACCTATCCAGGTGTCCCAAATTTTGCCATATTTTGCGGGGCAACCCCTGTGAACGTATATTTCTTTCTTATACGGTAAGACATTATTTATGGCTGAAATCCATTCCTGAAGTGTCGGGGATATGGGTTGTAGCCATTTCCTGGCTATCAGTAGTCTGGCCGTGAAAAGTGTTTCTTGGAGAAAGATCTTATGAAATTTATCTGAATCAGGGTCTGGGAATATTCCCAGCAGACATTGTTTGGGGCATAGTGTGAGAGGGGAACCCATTTCGTCGTGAATGAATTTCACAATTTGGGACCAATAATCCTGTATTGCTGGGCATGACCAGAGAAGATGGAAGAAAGTGCTAGAGGGGCCGTCACATCTAGGACATCGCGGGTTCTGGTTGGGTTTAAATTTAGCCAGGCGGAGGGGGGTCATGTATGTCCTGTGCATAATGTAAAGTTGTGTAAGGCGGTCCGATAGTTTTGTGGAGACTTTTTTGCAAGTATCCAAGGCATCTTCCCATTCATCATCCTCCAACTCGCCTATATCTTCAGACCAGGGTATTTTTAGCCTATATGCAATGTGCACCGCTGTGGGCCTTAGTAAGGAATTATAAAATCCTGATATCAGTTTACGATGGTCTGAATCTAGCATAATATAGAGCACATCTAGCTGTTCCAATTTTGGGGGACTATCGCCAAATTGCGTTCTTAGAGCGTGTCGGAGTTGCAGGTAACGAAAATGCATATTGTTGGGGAGGTTGAATTCCTCCTTAAGTTGTTGGAATGATTTTAGTGTATTGTCAGTATAAACATCTGACAGAAACCCCACTCCATGGTCCAACCATAATTCGTGACCTGGTATCTCCAGCAGTTCCCCCAAGCTCGGGTTATTCCATAGAGGGGTATGAGAGTGTACAGCTGGTATTTTGAGTTTTCGTTGTATCACTTCCCATACTCTGCAGTGGTGATATAGCAACCCTTTCTTATTATCTATTTTACTAGTGCCTCGAAATAGAATCTGGAAGGGGTGTGTGAATCTGTATCCTAGGGGGGAATTCATAAGGGATAGGTATCGTTCCTTATCATGCTTATCCAAGTGGAAGAAGTGGGATAACTGTGCTGCTAAATAGTATAAATTGAAGTCAGGTAGTGCCAGTCCCCCCAACTCCGAGGGGTTTTTCAGAGCTTGCCAGGACAATTTGTGGCGACTCGATCCCCAAACAAAGGAGTTAAGGATAGTCTCGATGGATTTAAATATCCTTAGTGGGATATACTGTGGGGTGTGCCAGAGGACGTATAGGAACTTGGGGAGAAGCACCATCTTAATTAGATTCACCCGACCCATCACCCCAAGTGGTAGTTTAGCCCAATTTTGTGTTTTGGATTTCAAGGTAGTTATTAAGGGTTCTATGTTAAGGCGAATAAAGTCTTCCGGGGAGCGGGTCACCACGATTCCCAGATATGTCATGACACTGACTCTGACGAGTGGGGAGTTGGCCTGCAGTTCAGTGGGGGCACTTATATCTAGTGGGAGGATTTGGGATTTATCCCAGTTTATTTTTAAGCCCGAGTATTTACCAAATTTTTTGATCACCTCTAGAGCCACCTGTAAGGAGGGGCCGGCGTCCGACAGGTATAGTAACATGTCGTCCGCATAGAGACTGACTTTTTCCAGTATGTTTCCCTTGCTCAGTCCCCGAACACCCGGGTGGGTCCTAAGGGAGGAGGCAAGGGGTTCCACCGCAAGTGCGTATAGCAGGGGGGAAAGTGGGCATCCCTGCCTCGTTCCCCTGGATAGGGGGAAAAAATTGGAGGTTTTGCCATTAATACTGTAGGGTTCCTAGTCACACCCAGTAAAGATAAATTCATCATCTTCCCTCCCTCAGAATCACAGAGTGGTCATACCTGATGAGGCAGAGGTAGCTGGGCAAGTGATTTGTAGCCAGACAAGAGGCCCTTCACTATCAGAACTGACATATGGGCAACTGGGACAAAGCCTAATAGCACACAGATTCTCCAACATTCCACCTGTGTAGTAAACTGTAGCTTATGCCCCGTACACACGGTCGGACTTTCTGACGTAAAAT
This sequence comes from Aquarana catesbeiana, assembly GCF_042186555.1. Classification (NCBI taxonomy): domain Eukaryota; kingdom Metazoa; phylum Chordata; class Amphibia; order Anura; family Ranidae; genus Aquarana; species Aquarana catesbeiana. The sequence continues at coordinate 210,728,871 of NC_133327.1, forward strand.
GTGTAATCGGAGCTTGTTGTTGGAAATTCCGACCGTGTGTAGGCTCCATCGGACTGTTTCCATCGGAATTTCCGGCGCACAAAATTTGAGATCTGGTTCACAATTCCGACGTTCAAAGTGCCACGCATGCTCGGAATCAAGCAGAAGAGCAGCACTGGCTATTGAACTTCATTTTTCTTGGCTCGTCGTACGTGTTGTACGTCACCGCGTCGGAAAAAATCCATGGATTTTGTTGTCGGAATGTCCGATCAATGTCCGATCGTGTGTACGCGGCATTACAGTTATTCTGTCTGATCATTTGGCTGATTAAACATTCTGTTAATCTGTTGGCGCTGACAGCATGCATATATGCAACCTCTTGGTGGACAGGCCTTAACGCCAAGGGCCACATAAATGCAGCCCTGTATATATAACTTATCGTGCTGAGAGCGAGCTCCCTGCACACTCCCAGCACAGTAGCCAGCAAGGATTGGTAAGCTCTCGAAGCATATATGCGATCAGGAGCTTTCCGATCATGTAACCGCTGTGACAGCCAATCACAGCAGTCACATGAATGCCTGCCTCCGCCTCCCAGCTTTTAGAAATTTTAAAGGGGCCAGGAGGTGGTTGGTGCCAAGGGGTTAAACTACTTCACTGGTTGAATGAGTTTGCATAATCCCCAAATTTGTGCTTTTCCTCTAGTGTGGTAGAAGAGCTCATTAAAAAAATCCCAGTGTTTGTGTTTTGTACACCATAAATTGTTTGGATCCCCTATTCCTGCATCAACCTGATGAGGGGCTGGTACTAGCACAGAAGTTGACAGGAATGCTTAGGTATGGGGTACTATTTTATGGGGAGAAGGACAGAATTTATTTGTTAAAAAAAAGGAGATGCACAAAAAAATGCTAGAACACTGGGAAACATTTGTTGACATTTTCTGGCCACAAAATTTCAGTCCATGACAAACTTGAGCCTAGATAATCAATTATTTCTTTCTGGTTTTGGCTGGCTTTGTTTCTTTATGAGGTCTGCTGTCTAGTTACAAGGCTAAAATTTTTCTCTAACCGTTGCTTATTTTTCTGCTGTTCTCAGTGTTGTCTGTCACAGAAACATCCAATTGGCAATAAAATGGATCATGTTGTTCTACACAAATAAACACAATTTAGTGCTAATTCCCATGGATGACCATTTGTTTTACAGGCTTATTTATGTAATGTGCTTACATAAGGCATTCCAAAAAGATTGAACTCAAGCATTCCTGGTATAGCCCATTTAATATCATTCCAGTTGGCAGCATTATCTCCAAGCCAGTGTCCTGAGTGTTTGCCTGATCCAGCAAAAGTAGATCGAGAGAAAATGATGCTTCTTTTTCCAGGGAAAACAGCTTTGATGGCTCTGAAATTGAAAACCCATTAGAACAATGTAGTTTCCTGCAACTGTTTGCCTAATTACATTTATGTTATAATGATGCCTTAGTTTCAATAAACCTTTGTGAAACCTACAAGTGCAGCAAAAATTCTAGCAATTTATAATGCATGTACGGAAATTACATTCAGGGCTCCACGTGGTTTACAAATTTATGAATACAATACAATCCATCTATATTTTATTATTGCAAGCATACTTAATCCAATCAAATGCTTCTTAAAGATGAATTTTACAATGAATGTTTTAACTCAAATGGATTTAATTTTGGGGAACTTTGTACTGGGTTACCTGCTAGAAAGCGTAATTATTAAAGGAGAAGTACAGCCAAAGCTTGTTTGGCTGTACTTCTCCTATGGATCACAGGAGTGTAGTTTGTTCTGCACTCCTGTGACCCGTTTTCAGCTGAAGCCTGCTGTCGGCTGAAGTCACAGAGCTGGTCCAGGCTTGGGCAAGATCACGAAAATGAAGTTGGGATTCGCCCACATACCTGGACTGACATCTGGCTCAGTCTATTAATGAGCCTCTGAGAGCCTGAGCAGGCCGCTCCCACCCCCTACACAGCCCAGCGCTCTACTGAGCAAGGGGCGCAGAGCAGAGAGTGCTGACTGACAGTTACCACCTCTCTGCTCAGGGAGCTCTAAGAACCGAGCAATCGGCCGCGTTCGATCGCTCAGTTCTCAGTGTTAGAGCCGGGGGGGGGGGGGGCAGATGCGGCATCGGATCTATGCTGCATCCACCTAGGCAAGTATGACTGGGGGGAAAAAAAACCCTCCATACTTCTCTTTTATTGTCCATGACAGGATGGCAACTGAATTGCAAAATAATAAAGATGAAAGAACGATGTGTTAAAAATAGATTTTATAGGGGTTTGGAGACATGTGAGCTGGACTACAAGTTGGACTATTTCATATTGTAAGTGTGGGATTGATAAACATGTATGTGAAGGTTCTCATTTACCCAGGTTATGGTATATCTACTAGTAGTTAAATCACATTCACCTGGACTTGTTCTGTAATGTTGAAGAGGTGTTTTAGCTTATCCAAGCCACTTCTTTTGTTCTAATAAGTGTCAGGAAAATACCCCAGCATTTATATTCAACAGGTAGCACCAACACCTTTATCCAGTTACCATGGAAATGCAGATGTTATAGAGTAGTATAAGGACAGGATGGGAAGTGTGAAAATGATGAAACCACTATGTACTAGTTACATAATCCTACTCTTGATGTCAGCCTCCTTTGATTTACATGGCCAAACTTGTGAATTGTGAAAACACTGGAGTACAGATTTTAAAATGGCATTTTACAGTATGTGAAGACAGATCACTTTGAAGGTCCCACCCCTGTTCAATGACGGTTGCTCCAATTTAATGTAGACACACCTCTTGCAAACCAGATGCCCTCTCTGTCAAAATTATGCACCTCTATTCTCAAAAGAATGTACCTTTTACTTAAGGTATGGGAAAATCACTGAGTCTTGACCTGTAAAATTTGTCCTATATTGGACTATTAATTTTTCTTAGAGGTTGCCTCGTTTCCCCAGCAGACAGGTCTTTGCATTTCTCATTGCATTGCATATACCACATTACTATGCTTGTGTTTGGTTGTTTGGTCTTTTGGATGTACAAGCTTCTGTCTCAGGGTATTGTTGGGCTTAAAAAACAGATTAATGTTTTGTTAAAGATCCTTCTTTAAAATATGGGATGACTATATTACTATGTGCGTTATGCTTCTCCCCTCTGTTTGATGGTCCTGTGTTTTTGCTTGATCTGGTAAATATTTTAACAAATAGCCAGTCTGGGTTGCCACATGTGGGGTTGATTTACTAAAACTGGAGACTGCAAAATATAGTACAATTCTGCATAGAAACCAATCAGCTTCCATTTTTTTGTGAACACTGCCTTTCCAAGGCTAACTGGATCAAGGTGTTGGTGCTACCTATTTGGATATAAATGTTGGAGTATTTATCTGACACTCATTAACCTCCCTGGCGGTATTCCCGAGTCTGGCTCGGGGTGAAATTTCAGTATCAAAAGCAGTAACCCCGAGCCAGACTCAGGATCGCATTGCAGTATCCAGGCAAAGTTACTTACCTTGACCCCTGGATCCTGCGATGTCTCCCCGCTGTGTCTGCGAGCTGTCATCTTGCTCAATTCACAGTGCCGAGTGCAGAGTGCTGAGCTCTGTTCCCTACGAGCGTTGTGATGCACGGGGACGGAGTTCAGCTCCAAATCCATCATCAAACACTGAAAGTAATGACAGTGTCAATTCTGCAACTGAGCAAATTTCAGTGTTTTTGATTTGATTACATTATTAAATAATTTTTATTATTATTATTTGTTATAATTATTTATAGTTATTTATTATATTATAATTTATGATTTTGTGTTTCAAACTTTATCATACCCGGGATATCTACTAGACTCTTGTTTGTACAGATTTAAGTGTGTTATTCCTAAGAATTACAGGCCTGCAATATAAAAAACTGCAAATTTCCATGCAAAATAATTGTACCGCTTTCAGTACCTAAAATCTGAAATAATCATACCGCCAGGGAGGTTAAAACCGACGAAAAGGCTTGGACAAACTACAACACCTCTTCAATATTACAGAAAAAAGTCCTGGTGAATGTGACTAACTACTACTAGATATATTTGATGAACATGTTATTCCTGGCGTTATAGTACATTACAGAAGAAATAAAAAAAGCTGAAGAGTGTATCTAAACCCAAAAATGTATTATATTGGTGTTACCAATCCTTAAAGGTTCTGGCTGCATTGCATTTTTTTTTTAGGCTTCTTCCTTTATTTTCACCTGGTGATCGGACCAGTAAAACTATTCCGGTCTTAGACTCGCTTCAGGAGGAGCAACAAAACCACCCTTGGACAATAGCATTGTCAACCTGTAGAGGGGTAGTGTTAGATGCACTAGCAAATTTATATGGACTCGACTACAAAATGAAAGCCAAACCCCAACTAACACTTTTTAGGCAGCTACAGCCATGTTTTTTTTCGGTTTGGGATAAAGGTTTTATTATACATGACAAATAGCTAACCATTTTAAGCACTCTTGTAAGTATTAAATGATTTGTCCTAACTGCAACTTTTGCTGAACAACTTGGTCTAAAGGAAGTTAAAAATAACAGATTTATGCACACGGTCTGATTTTCCGACGGAAAATGTGTGATAGGACCTTGTTGTCGGAAATTCCGACCGTGTGTAGGCTCCATCACACATTTTCCATCGGATTTTCCGACACACAAAGTTTGAGAGCAGGCTATAAAATTTTCCGACAACAAAATCCATTGTCAGAATTTCCGATCGTGTGTACACAAATCCGACGCACAAAGTGCCACGCATGCTCAGAATAAATAAAGAGATGAAAGCTATTGGCTACTGCCGCGTTTAGAGTCCCGACATACGTGTTTTACGTCACCGCGTTCAGAATGATCGGTCACTTTGTGTGACCGTGTGTATGCAAGACAAGTTTGAGCCAATATCCGTCGGAAAAAATCCTAGGATTTTGTTGTTGGAATGTTCGATCAATGTCCGACCGTGTGTACGGGGCATTAGAGCTCATTCAAATGAGCAGATGGGGGATGTAAGGTTTTTAACAACCCCCCCCCCCCCCAAGCTGCAGTGGCAGCTAGATGGGGTTGTTGCTATTACTGTAATTCTTTGCTTCAAAGCCACACCAAAAATTATAACCTATATCAGGTTCAATAAGCAGGACCACTGCTGAACCTGACCCATTCAAGTGAATGGGGCTGCAAAGCAACCACCCTGCAAAAGCACATAATGCCTGTGGTTGCAGCTCAATGCTGCAAGATTTTCAGGGTTAAAAAAGGCAGTGAGCAACATATTGCCTTCCAGCCTTCTGTCAACTGCCCTTTGAAAAACTATCCATTGCATATCGCTTTTCTGAGGTGTGGCAGGGCCTGCCACAAGTATGACAAAGCCCATGCTGGCCAGATCACCAGGCAAAAATAAAGAAAAAAAATCTGGAAAAAAGGAAACTAATGCAGCCCCACATTTAAGGATTGGTAAGCTGAAATATATGAAATTGTTGTGTTTAGATATGCTTTAATACATGCTTGCAGTGCAGCTCATGTATCTCCTTGGCAATTTATTTCCAATCTGCAAGCTTAGACAATTTTTGTTAATGTTAAATGCTGGCCAGGACTATCCCACACCATCATTTTGGCCTGCTACAATGATGGTCTAAGTGGCCAATAGAAAGGTGCAGGAGACAGTAAGGGGTGAACCAGCCTTAGACCTTTGACATGATTTCAAATAAAGTATAACATGTTCTTTCTATTGCTATATCCTTTCATTCAGAGATGAAAAACATCACTTTCTAGTTTCCAGCTGTCTTTAAAAATAAGGGCAACTTGTCTTTTGACAAAGGTTGCTATGAAGTAATTAGCAGAGCTCCTCTCGACAGTTTTGAGTTTGACTGTCTGTTGATTAGGTCACTTTTCAGTTGACACAGCCTGCTACAAAATGTTTTATTGTCACTAGATTGCCAAGGAAGGACATGAGTCTAGGTATTTTAGTTGGAACACAGAACAAAATCTGCACCAAATCTTACAAAGAACCCTGCTAAATTTGTGGATTAGTGTTAGGCATTTGTGATCTACAGATCTGTAGCTTTAATATCCTGCCAGCAGCATTTCCAGGTGTAGTAGCCCATTCTGACAGTTTACCATGCTGCGTCATTCTGAACTGAACTGAAAGTAGTTAAAGTCCAACTGAAGTCACAGCAATAGATGTGCAGTCTGACATTGTACTAACACCCTTCAATTTCATTTTTGTACTTTACTGCATTTATGTAAGGTATTTAAATTTGACTGTGCATTCCATTAGGCACAAGAGGTAAGTCAGCAAAACACGAATCAAAATTCAGCCAGTTCAGCAAGGACTAGGACCAACAAGGACCAGGACCATGTATGGACAGGTTGAGTGTACAGAAGTCAACCTACTGATCGACTTCTGTATAACCACCCTGTTGGGTTTTTCCCGATTGATCACTGGTGCCGCCTATAGCTGACAGCACTGATCAGTGTATTCTGACAGCGGGTAAGTCTCCCCACTGTAAGAATGCATCAACTCAGTGGGAAGGATTCCCCCCATCTACATAGAGAGTGTGGATGGGGGAATCCTTCCCACTGAGTTATTGTATTCTGACAGTGGGGAGACTTACCCACTGTCGGTATACACTGATCAGTGATGTTGGCTATAGCCAGTGCTACTGATCAATCAGAAAAAAAACCTGACAGGGTGTTTGTACAGAAGCCATTTTTTTTTCAACCCATTAGTTGAATAAAAAAGAATGATTACTGTATGGGCTGCTTTAGACTCAGTATGCACTCCATCGCCTTCTCTGCAATATAAATCTATTTGAGTAAGCTTGTGATCAGAGGTGTGGCCATTACTCAGCTCTGCCAACACAGAGCACCGAAGAGGTTAAGCAGAAGCAGCATTTTTACTGAGGATATAAAGTACTTTTAAGCATTTCCAAGAAAAAGGTGGTCTTAAATTATAAAATGATTATAAATTATTATAGACTTTAAAGTATAACTAAAGACAAAACTTCTTTTTTTAGTTTTGTATAGAGTGGAGAGAGATTACATGTGTCAGTTGTTATTGCTGTCTGTACCTCGTTAGAGAGATTCACCCTCTCTATTTGTCTTGTTTACCATTATCATTGAAAGTGAAAGTAAAAGAAAATCCTACATTTTGGGTTGTCCCCAGAAAAGTAATAGAGGGAAAATTTTCCAATGGGGACACTAGTTCTGATGAGCTGGGGGTCCCAAGGAATTCCATTAATTTGCAGGGATTTCCTCTCACTTTCTGTTTGGCTATGGGACAGGAAGTGAATCTCTGCAATGGGACACAGATGGTGAAAAAAAAAATCTGATAGGGGGTTATAACCCTCCCTTACTCTATCCAAAATGAAAAAAGAGGTTTGCCTATAGTTCTACTTTAAGGAGATAAAATGGTGGGAGACTCAGCTAAATTTTAATGAATGGAGCTCTTCTTTGAAGCACATATTGGTCAATATATGTGTATGTCATAGTATAAAATATTATATGTAACCTTGGTAAAACAAAAGTGAATAAATCTTACTCTTCAGTAGAAAGAATCATTGAATATCCATATAAGCTGTGGACGTCATAATGTTTGCCCCAGGCTTGCGTCGCATCCATGCAGAGTGTCTTGGAATACATTACTTTGTCCAAAATTGCTTTGTGGGAAATACAAAAATATGCATTGTGAACAATAATTCAGTGCACTTTATGTTTGTCTAATTTCTACAAAGATTGTTTTCTTGGGGGAAGGAATTGTGCTATTTCTTTGACACAGTGCCATGTAGCTTTCACAAATGCTGTTTAATGAACACCACAGTTCACAGTGATCAATAAGTCAAGCTACAAACAAACTCCGCCATTAACCTTTACGGCCACTATTAAAATATTTTGGAAACACTTGTGCTGTGACAGAAATCGTGTTTCAGTTTAGATCATGTTTAGCTGCCTTAAAAAAATCCAATTTAGGAATGAAGATACATTTTAAGATCAGTTGCAATAATCAGGTTAAGTAACAGTGTTTTTATTGTGGTGAGAAGTGGGCAGTTACATTTTTTTAAAAGCAAAATTTTGCAAAGAAAGGACTAGGTATTTGTGCTGGTAGACAGTAGAATGTGATTCTGGCATTATTTTCATACTTGCTTTGCCTTATTGTTCATTTATTGCATTAAAAAAAAAGATGAATTTAGCACTCTAGATATACTTTTCGACTGTCCATGGCAATGGTAGGAATAAAAATAAAGAGGAAAGACTGAATGTAAGAAGGTGCACAACCCTCTGGGCCCTAAAGTGGGCATCCACACATTATTACGTGGAGGATCAGGTTGCCAATATCCACTGTCATGAGCAAGTTTCAAAGGTACTTGTGTGGAAGCTAGTAATTCAAGTCCATAATGAGCAAGATAAAATGTAGGTATACACTGGGGTTGAATAAAGGAGTAGAGGTTGTGAATTTTCACTTAGCTTATTAAATAAAGTGAAAATGTGTTCACTTTAAAGACCTAATCGTGCACAAGGATATAAATAAATAAACAGGTTTTTTGAGAGAATATGATTAGTAACTGATCTAAACCCATATAGCGATTGAGAAAGTAAATGGTTGGACTGGTTAACAGGGAAAACTGAAACAGAACTCCCAATCCCTAAATAGCAAACCAATAAGTAAAGAGGGAGATAGGACTCTCTCTAGTAACAATGGGACTTTGAGGGGAAGATAGTGTGTCTGTTAAAACAACAGACACACTATCTCCCCCTCAAAGTCCCATTGTTACTAGAGAGAGTCCTATCTCCCTCTTTACTTATTGATCTAAACCCATACTCAGCATGTCAACTAACCATGAACAAATAAGAACATTCTCTAGCCCTTTTGTAATCAATTATTCATAATATTCAAATTATTTGATGCAGATGTAGTCTCATACATTCTTCTATGTTGTATGTTGATGTATGTCAAGTAGTAATTTAACAGGAAATATGTTTGTGCACAGGCCAATTTTAGAGTTAAGGTGACACTAAATGATATCCTTATTTGCCAAAAATATTCCATATACATGCACTCCATAGCTCCTTCCCCTGAAATTGCATTGTTATCCATTTTAACTTGGTCATTGCATTTCCAGAAACGGTGTCTACTGAAGCACTTCCTCTCGACAACCAGACAAATTTTATCTACCTTCTGGAGGTCCCCTAATACACCCCTCTCTATCACTATGGGTATCTTGGTTATTGACATTATGAGAATGGAGGAGTTGTTAACAATGTATTCTGACACTTACAATAAATTCAAAACTCTGTGGTTAATGTGGATCCATTTCACTACCTATGACACCTTAAAGATTATAGTTTCCACCCCAATAGCTTCCTCCTTCTCTGTTATTCTATCCCCCTGCAGCTGAATGATAGAAAACCCTTTGTGGTTACACATGTTAATCACAGATTCATCTCTTCTTACTCTTTCATTTTTTGCTTGCTTATCATATCAATAATTATTTTCAATTATAAGTGATCCCAGCTTTATATGTACATAATATACCTCCTTTTTCCGCTATACCTCTTTTCTTCTTTAAGAGACCTTATGCCTCTTTTATCTCCTTCTTCCTATCTTACTTTCTATGTAGGGTAGGGACTGATGTGAGTGTGAGATGTACAGGGTTAGGGACAAGGATCAGGGTTGTAGACACACACTCACATCAGTCCCTACCCTCAATCCAAGGTCCCCATTCATATACTAGGGCCAATTTTGGACAGAAGCCAATTAACCTACCAGCATGTCTTTGGAGTGTGGGAGGAAACCGGAGCACCTGGAGGAAACCCACGCAGGCACAGGGAAAACATGCAAACTCCAGGCAGGTAATGTCATGGTTGGGATTCGAACCAGCGACCCTTTTTTACTGCTAGGCGAGAATGCTAACCACTACACCACTGAGTATACTCTTCAAATGTACGAAACCAACAATATATGGTCTACTTTAGCTTTTACTGACTACCTTGACTATTGTCAGATTGTTGATACTGTATTCTCATACATTGTCCTTCTAACTTAGTTTTAGTATAATGTATTATTGTATACACTTCCTGGTATTTGACCGAGACAAAAACTCTCTTTATCTCTTTATGCATATTTGCATATGTGAGTGCATTGATTTGAAAAGTTTTATAATAGGTTTTAAATGTAAATATACTATTGGAGTACCTTTTCTATTTTTCTGGGGTTGAATTTGATATGGTGAGTTCTGGAAGATGCATAGGAAGATTTAAGTGACCCTGGCGAGCACAGTGTGTGGGTGTACACATACAGTATCATAGCTGAGGTGTTTTTGAAAGAGAGGGGAAGGATACATTATTACTTAACAGAGTGGACTCACAATAGTGTGCTGATCGATCATGGAAGACAAGGAACAGACACAAAATTATTCACTATTTTATTATTTTTTTCAACATAAGATTGCTAAAAGTTTGGACACTTTGTAATTTATGGAAACTTTGGTGCGTAAAGCAGTGGACACATATAGTTGGAAAACATTTTTGCACTATATTCTATTTGTGATTGTTGTTCTAATAAAAGATTCTAACACTATTTGCACTTTATTAATACATGTTTGATATATGGGTGTTTGCACGCTGTATTACAGTGCCGTCTAGTGTTTTAAAGAGTTGATAGAACAAAATATATAAGTTGATATCAGTGTGCAAGTCACACAACTTTCAAAATGTAAATCTTTTTAAAAACTGAACTCATAACATTTATCCCACCCCACCTGTCCCCCCCAGATCAACAGCACAACTACCTTTGTGCCAGTGATTTAGGTATAATCCTGGGCTCTGACTTCTCCTTTCAGCCCTACATCCAAATGCTACCACCTTCACCTCCATAACATTGCCAAAATCTGCCTTTTCCTAACTAATGACACCAACAAGCTACTAATTCAATCAATTATCTCTCACCTCCAATTCTGCAACTTCCTCATTGGTCTACCTCTATACCACCAACCCCTTCAGTCTATCATGAATGCTTCTGCCAGACTCCTCCACCTTAAAAGTCACTCAATGTCTGCCACTCCTCTCTGGCATCCCTCCACTGGCTTCCAATTGCCCAACGGATAAAACCAAAAATACTAACATACTGTCACGTACCTTGTGGCAGAGCCTGACGTGTAGAGGGAGACCTCTCGTACAGCCCCGGCTCAAGGACCACTGATATTGCGACAGTGGCCATGAGAGCGCTGTGAGGTAGGAGTGCCTTAAGATCTTACATTGGTTGCTGAGGTTCATGGCAGTTGGGCTGGATAGCTGAAGCAGTGGATGGCAGCAGGAACAGCAGATCCCAGGCTGGGAAGGCAGCAGCTGGTAGCAGGTGCAGGAAGGCTGGCAGCACACAGCAGATGAAGGACCAGTGTCACCAGGCACAATGCAGAGCAGGACAGATAGATGACTGGATGCAGAGTCAGATAAGCCAATTCAGCAATGGACGATCAGGTAGAAGCATAAACGGCAGGCAGGGAATGGTCAAGATGCAGGCAGAAGTTGGCAACAAGATATCAGGCAGATGAGCAGAGATAAACAAAGTCTAAGGCAAGCCGAGGTCAGGACAGGTGGAGAGTAAGTGTGGTCAGGATAAGCCAGGTCAAACACAGAAATCAAGCACAGATAACAGGAACAGGTACACAGGTAAAGCTGCAGACCACACAGCAATGTACCAGTGCAGCTGCCACACCCATATAGGCCATTTGGCGCCAGTGTCAATGGCTAACATGCATGTACATAGGCGTTTGCATCTGTGTGAGAATGTTTGCGCACATGCACATACTTGTGCACCTGTGCCCAGCAAGACGGCGCCTGCGTATGTGCATTGGCCAGCATGTCCCTGACACATACAAAGACATTCACAACTCAACCCCAGCGGCATCACTAAATAAATCAAAATATCACCTAAACTGTATTCATTGCTTCTCCCAAGCCCTCCTGCTTTCTAGCCCCCTCATCTCCAAAGATTGCCTCCAGGACCTTTTCATCACCTTTCCTATCCTCTGAAACTTACTATCCAAACCTATACAGCTGTCTCCTGCTCTTTAGGTAATCCCTAAAAACTAATCTCTTCAAGGAAGCCTATGCTGCTTCAACCTAACAACTGACATTTTACCTTCTTGAACAATTCATTTATACACTTGTTTCTTTTGCATTACTTGCCCATCCCATTTAGATTGTAAGCTCTCACAAACAGGACCTGTCAAGCCCTGTACAAACTGGTGGCACTCATTAAACCTGTATATAAATATAATTTTTTTTTTTTTTTTGCTATCAAGATTTGATATCAGTTGACCCAAGAAACCGCAAGTTAATAAACTTTAAGATAACATTTTTGATTAGTTATGCTTTCCATTTAGTAGGAACATTTGCATATAAAATTTGCTAAGGTTGTTCTACACACAAAAAATATCACTTTAACAGGTTAGCAGATAACATAAATGTATATCATCTTAACATTATTTCAATTTAATTGTAAAGCTCAATAAAACATTATTGTTCATTTTTTTGCACTGAATTACCTGGTGTATATGGAGGATAATTAAGATTGTTGATAGCACAGCCTTTGCTTGATCCTTTCACAAAACTGGAAACTTCATTCATGTCCTGTTTAACAATTATCAAACACTTTAAGAATGCAATAACAATTTAATAACATTTTAATAGTGAATACCTTCTAATTCTATATTCTGACATGAAACGTACAAATGACTGTAATGGTCTAAATCCATTCAGAATATGCTCATAATACTTGTTCATTTTGCATTAATGGTGTATATATGTCAATATTTAAAGGGACACTGTCACTGTCACTGATGGCAAAGTGGCATTGCCTCCTGATACCTCATTCCATCCACTCCAGCAAGGTATTCCCGCTGACCAATACTCGCTTGCCATCAACAAGTTTTAGGAGCCCACCCTGATTACATTTTGGTGTTGGATGGCGTGAGAGCTTACTCAGATGTAGGATCTCCCAACCACCAGGATGGGGGCTGGTGGTGTTCAGGCCTGGGAAGGACTGTAGTGCATAAGCAGATGCTTGCCTGGCAAAGCATAACCACAAATGCCCTGAACAGAATTTTAATAAAACCTATACAGAGAGAAAATGTATGTTGCTGCTGCTGAACTCTCCTAAAAAAAAAAAAAAAACACTAGTTGACTGGTAGCCATGTTTATCCAATTCATACTAGCTCATAACAACTAGGAACAAGCATATCTAAAGTGTGCTGACTTCATTCCAATTTTGCATGCTTCATACTTTCTCCGGTACTTTGCTTTACACTGTACTGAGGTTCTAACTTTGGAGAGATTTGGTCTTAATTTGGGTTATCTTTGCAACATGATGTGAGGCAAAATCTCTTAAATGGGAACCAGATAGCAAATCCTGACAGAGATTCTAACCCTTTTTCCGTTCTAGACAAAACTTTAAAAAGTTTTGGTTGGACTTCAGCTTTAAACTTACCTTTCATTAAAGGACATCTTATTATGTTATTATGATATGTTATTTTGCTATTTGTCATGAAGTTTAAGATCTTTTGAGGTTTTCATTGCTGTCTGTGTCCCTCTTGGTGAGACTGTTACTTACCTCCTGTACTAATGTTATCTGGGCAGAATATGGGTGGACATCTCTCCAACAGGTAGAGAACAGCAAACCAATTTTTTCCCACCTGTGAATGGGCCAAACAATGATTACGTGCAAAAACCCGAGTGGGAGTTCCGGGACATTAGCTGCAGGAGGCTGCCAGTTCCTACAGTTAATTGTGGCTGCTTGTTCACCTAGCGATTGATTAACCCCCGGATGCTTGTAATTGTTGTCAGGCCCATTTGCAGGTGTGAATGTGGTCTTGGATAAGAAAATAGTATCCCAACAGGGATACAGACAACATTTGACATCTGGCAGAGATTTCAACCATATCCCACTCTATCCAAAAGCAATTAAAACCTATTTTTTTAGTGCTGTGCAGCATTTACACAGGATCTCTCAGCTCCAAAAAGCAGGGCGGGGGAGCTAACGTTACACTCTGCAGAGCTCAGTGAGAGCTGATTGGAGGGAAGGAACATTTCCACGTTCACACAGCACACAGGAACAGACTTGAGGCTGTCAAACAAACTGTGTGCTTAAGCTCCCTCTCCAGTTACCTTTTTTCTCTTGGTGTCAGGAAAATGTGTAAGAAGTGACTCATGCAAATAGTAGAGGGAAGAGGCAGCAGACAAAAATTACGCTTGGTGCTCTGGATTGAGACAAGTACACGAGTATGCAATTGGCAGGGAAAAGGAGCCAGGAGAAACATTGGGGGACCCGAGAAAAGTATGATCAACTCTGTGCAAAACCATTGCACAGAGCAAGTAAGTATGACATGTTTGTTGTTGGAAAAAAAGTATGAGTTTACAATCACTTTACGTTTAAAATGTAATCACCCCGGTTGCCACGAATACAAAAAAATATATTTTATGATCACAATAAAATATATGTATGAATCATATTTCACTTACAATCCATATGCCATCATAGTTAACTTCGTTATAGAACCGCTTACACTCATCAACCCACCACTTTGTGCAAGCATCATTGGTATAGTCAGGAAACACTGTAACTCCAGGCCAAACCTATCATAGAGATTAATAATATTGTTATGTTATGCTCAATCAAAAATTATGCATGGATTAGGTCTAGTATGCATTTAGTCCAATTCCAAGATACAGCATTATGAGTTAAATATGATCTACTAAATGTATGAGGTGCCATGTATTCTCTCTGCCTTAAAACAAGCTTGTTCACTACATGCATAGACAACAAGCTAGAAAGATGACTAAGAATGTTCAGATCACATAAACACTTTTCAATATGCAAATATTTCACACCGACATTTATTGAAAAATCATGCTGCCCCTTATTTAGTATTATAGTATATGTAACCATGTTTTGTGTATTTGTGACCCTAGGCCTGCATTCCCAGGGAGGCAACTGAGACAGTATTTGCAAAGGTATGACTGATTTACCACTGTAGGTGAAAGATTGTCACCTAAAATACACATAAACAATTAGGAAATAGTTAAGGGCAGGCTTTATATTTTATATCTGTCTCTTTGCTCCTGTTTAGTAATGCCATGCTGTGTGACAGATTTGATACATGTCTGGCTTGCTTTCTCAATTTAGTCTGGGCTCAAAAATGGATTTGGGAAGAGGAATCAGTTGGGGCTTGTTCACAGCTTGTGCTGTGTGTTGCTGTTGAGATGATCTGCTGGACTCTGTGCATGGCACTGTTTCCATTTCTTTTTAAACAAACTTTATTGATATGTCACACAGACATTTCATAAGGTTCAGTTGCTGGTCACTCTGTGCAAGACAGTGCGCTGTGCTGAAAAAAAGTACTGCATGTCCACCCACCAACGCAACTCAGTGGTGTGAACTGGGCACACAGGAGACAGTATTTTGCCTTGTCATGCGGTGGGACTGTGCTGGAATAGCTGCCCAACACAGTGCCACCGTATATGGTGTGCACTTACCCTTACTGTTTGCTAGCTTTTAAACAACCTTATAGGCACGTGGCCCTGTTGTTGGTTGCAATCCTACTGTAAAAAAGTATGCTAAAACTGGGACCGTTTTTGCTTTGCTTTCTGATATTTCGCAACCAGTCATTTTCCAGACCTCTTTTTTTTAAACCTCTTTTGAAAATTTCTTATAATATAGTAAAATGATGCTTTACCTCTCCAATAAGTGGGGTTTTTCCATCTGATTCATTTACCCAAACACCTTGACTGTTTCCTCTTTCATATGCTCCATATGGACCATTAATAAGAGGCGTATTGGCAATAGCAGGATCCTGGAAAGAAGAATAGAATACTAACAATCTGAATACCTGGTAAACATTTAAACAAATAATTGAAATAACATTTATACATTTTACTGAATGTGAGAGATTCACTTAATATTGTTAAACCGTGTTCTAAAACTTACCGAAATGAAAAGGTACTTACCAATATGATGATGTATTTTTGGCCATTGGCATGTAGATTTTGAGAAAACTGAGGGAGGTCTGAAAATTTTTGTTTATCATAGGTGAAATCTTTTCTGTTTTCCATGTAGTCAATATCAGTAAATTGAACATCCTAAAAACAAAATAAATTAAAGCTAATGCCTTTGTCATTTATATCTTGAGTATTGCTTGGCTCTAAATTGGAGGCTGGTTTAGTTTGCAAAGAAAACGATCAAGTGTTATCAAAAACAGCCATATCTGATATGTGAAAAAAAAAATAACAGTTATACAGCTAATACAGCTGTGGTGTAAATATATCCTTTTGTTGTTGAAATAACATTGCATTGTTCAAGCATATATCTAAGGTTTTGTTTCCACTAGTGCAACTTGTCATGCAACTTTGGACTCAGAAAGTCGCATGACAAGTTACATCCCATTGATTTCAATGGCACCTGTTCCAATCTATGCAACTTTGAAAAGGTGCCTGCACTACTTTGTTGCGACTTTTGATGCGACTTTGATCCAGAGAGTATAAAGTTGGATCAAACCTGCACTCAGTCGCATTCTAAATCGCGCGACTTTGGGGTCGCAATGGTGGAAATGTAGACTAAGGGCCTACTCGTATAGATTAAATAAGAGCAGGAAGATCCAGAAATAGTTTATGGACAAAAGAGTACATTCAGTAGGAAATTTGGTTAAAAAAAAAAAAAACTGTCATTTTTCCTTTGATCTGAAAATCAACTAAAATTAGATGCAGACATTCCTCGAAGTGTTCCTCGGAAATGGTAACCGATTTCACAAGTGGCCATACACTCATAGTTAAAATAAAGAAATCTAACTAAAGAAATCTATCTCAGCT
This sequence comes from Aquarana catesbeiana, assembly GCF_042186555.1. Lineage (NCBI taxonomy): Eukaryota > Metazoa > Chordata > Amphibia > Anura > Ranidae > Aquarana > Aquarana catesbeiana. Next base: position 210,745,725 of record NC_133327.1, read on the forward strand.
GCCAGATATTGTATTCTGACAGTTGGTACCCATGAATAGTGCCTGCATCTAAATAGATAAAATCACTGTTGCTCCCACATTTTTCCAACAGGCTACATTGGCAAGGGTAGAATAAAACAATAAAAATTATTGAGCCTGGTGGTAACACAAGGACCACCCATGTCTCCAATTTCTGAACCGGACAAGATTTGGGTGGTATAAGGCAGCCACAACACCAGCTCCATTGCCTACTTCTCTGTAATTATTCAAACTGATATTCCATTGTTAATGATGCTCTGTAGAGGAAACAATTCCAATAGTTGGTTTAATATTTGATAGTTTATCAATTGTTTGTGATTGTCCGTGTACAACTTCTTAAAATATCTAATGTACTGAGGGTACAATAATCTAATAAAAGGGAAATACAACTTCACAGCTTAACTGGGGGGAGAGGGGAGATGGTAGAGAATGTTTGGACTGGTAGGGCCCTTTCACAGGGGTATGTGTCAGGTTTTCAGATGGATACACACTGAACCACAATGTATTGTACTGAATGTCTATGGGTGGGCGAATATAAATGGATGATCACCTTTTTTACATCTGCCTATATCCATGTCCATTCAGGTCTGTTTTTGTAAAATGAAACAAGGCTGTATCCCTTTTCCATTTAGACCAGGGATATGCAATTAGCGGACTTCCAGCTGTTGCAGAACTACAAGTCCCATGAGGCATAGCAAGACTCTGGCAGCCACAAACATGACACCCAGAGGCAGAGGCATGATGGGACTTGTAGTTTTGCAACAGCTGGAGGTCCGCTAATTGCATATCCCTGATTTAGATGGATCTGAATGGATGTAAGCAGATGTAAAAAGATGTCATCAGTTTACGTCTGTTTCTAGACACATATGACTAGTTTCTTCAACAACTAAAAAAAAATGGATGAAAAACAGATGTAGACTAATGTGAATTAAGCTGAACTGATGTGCAAATTTATGTAAACTGATCTTAAGACAGATGTGCAAACTAAAGTAAACTAATGGAACCTGAATCAGTATTCATCAGTTTTTCCGTAGCAAAAAACATGCCTAAACAAATGATGTCCATGTGAAACGGTCCATTTAGTTAAGCTCTGTCTATCAGTTTTTCAGACAGATCCAGACAAACCACAGTGCATGTCTATGGATGGTCGAATGTAAATGGGTGATCATCTGTTTACATCTATCTACATCCATGTCCTTTCAGGTCCATTTTTTAAAACAGAACAAGGCTCTGTCCTTTTTGATTTAGCTGGATCTGAATTAATGTAAATAGAAGCCGTCCATTTACACCCTTTACGTTTATGTCTGTTTTTAGACAAGAAACGTTTTTTTGTTTATACTTTAGTCCCCTATGATTGGTTTTTGCAACAAGTAAAAAAACTGTAAAAACTGATGTAAACATAATTGTTTTTTTCATAGAAAAAATGTGACTGAAGGGGTGACTCACATGTGAAAGGCCTTTGGTCCCCTTTTGGGCACAAGTATGTTTACATCCTCCTGCGTATAGGGCTCTATGGACCTTATGATCAGATCCATCTGAAAAACTGACAGGCGGATCTGATCAGAACATCCTTGTGAAAGGGGCCCAATATATCTTTTTGACCCCTAACCTCTGCGTTATGCACGCCTGACCCCTGCAGTTTGTGCATTACTCACTCCTGATCCCTGTGTTCTGCAATACACACCCTGCTGAACCTTGCAATTTGTGCCTTTCACACTTCTGACCACTGCAATCTGTGTTACTCACTCCTAACACCTATGATCTGTGTGAACACAGACTCCTGGCCCTAGACCTTTGTATGTTACATACAGTACACCTGATCCCTTTGCTCTGTGCCTTACATACTCATGACCCCTGAACTCTGTGTTATTATGTACTTCTGACTCCTAGGCTCTGCGCCTTACGCACTCTGGAACCCCATGTTCTGCTTTACGATCTCCTGACACTTGTATTCTGTGCTTATGTACTTCTGACCCCCTGCACTATGTGAATTCTGCTTTTCTGAACCCTATGGACTGAATTATGCACTCCTGGCCCTTTCACTCTATGCTTTATGCATTCCTGACAACTGTAGTCTGTGCATTTTACACTTCTCCTCTGTTCTCTGGACCTTGGTTCTCTATGCATTACATGACCCTGCACTTTATACACTATGTTTTTAAATTCATACTCTTGACCACTCCATTTTAACCACTTAACGACCAGCCTCGTTTTGGATTCTAGGTGTTTACATGTTTAAAACAGGTTTGTTTGCTAGAAAATTACTTAGAACCCCCAAACATTATATATGGTTTTTCTTCTAACACTCTAGAGAATAAAATGGAAGTCGTTGCAATACTTTTTTTTGCACCGTATTTGCGCAGTGGTCTTAAAAGCGCATTTTTTTTGGAAAAAATTCACTTTTTTGAATAAAAAAATAAGACAAACAGTAAAGTTAGCCCAATTTTTTTTTATATTGTAAAATATAATGTTACGCCAAGTAAATTGATACCCAACATGTCACGCTTGAAAATTGCGCCCGCACGTGGAATGGCGTCAAACTTTTACCCTCAAAAATCTCCATAGGCGACGTTTAAAAAATTCTACAGGTTGCATATTTTGTGGTACAGAGAAGGTCTAGGGCTAGAATTATTGCTCTCGCTCTACTGGTCGTGGCGATACCTCATATGTGTGGTTTGACCACCGTTTTCATATGTGGGCGCTACTCGCATATGCGTTCGCTTCTGCGCACGAGCTCGTCGGAACGGTGGGGTTTTTAAATTTTTTTTTTTATTTTTATTATTTATTTTACATTATTTTATTTATTTTTACACTGTTTTTTAAAAAAAAAAAAAATTGTGTCACTTTTATTCCTATTACAAGGAATGTAAACATTCCTTGTAATTGAAAAAAGCATGACAGGACCTCTTAAATATGAGATCTGGGGTCAAAAAGACCTCAGATCTCATATTTACACTAAAATGCAATAAAAAAAAGTCATTAAAAAAATGACATTTGAAAAAATGTGCCTTTAAGAGGCATGGACGGAAGTGATGTTTTGACGTCGCTTCCGCCCAGCAGTGTCATGGAGACGAGTGGGCGCCATCTTAGCCTCACTCGTCTCCAGGCACAGGACGGAGACAGATGCGATCGCCTCCGCCTCTACCGACGGCTCCGGTAAGTGGCGGAGGGCACCGTATCGCGGCAGAAGGGGGGGCCCTCTCCCGCCACCCATAAAAGTGATTTTACGGTGAATCCGCTGCAGGGACCACTTTTATCTGAAAGCCGGCCGCTGCACGAAAACGGGGATACCGGGGTTATGGCAGCTAGCTGCTGCCATAACAATATCCCCGTTCAAAGTTTGGACATACATCGTCGTGCGGAGGTCGGTAAGTGGTAAAAGGGATTGCAAAGGCAGAAGGTTTTTTATCTTAATGATGAATTAAGATAAAAAGCCTTCTGTGTCCACTCAGCCCCTCTAATACTTACCTGAGGTCCCTCTCTGTCCAGCGATGTCCACAAGTGTCTCAGTTGTCCGAGATTCTCCCTCCTAATTGGCTGAGACACAGCAGCAACGCCATTGGCAGTCGTTGCTGTCAAGCAAAGTCAACTAGCCAATCAGGGGAGAGAGGGGTGCGGCCGTGCCTGGGCTCCGCGTCTGAATGGACACAGGGAGCTGCAACTCAGCTCGGGTGTCCCCATAGCAAGCTGCTTGCTGTGGAGGCACTGAAAAGAATGAAGGGGCCAAGATCACAGAAGAGGGACCCAAGAAGAGGATGCGGGCTGTTTATTGCAAATCAACTGCAACAGAGCAGGTAAGTATAACATGTTTGTTATTTTTATGGGAAAAAAAAAAACCAAGACTTTACAATAACTTTAAGTACATTAGATACCTCTGACCCCTGCAGTTTTTATGCTATAATATACTTTACATACATTTGACCATCGTGTTTATTGTCTGAAAAACTGCTAAATAGTCACTGATTATTTTACTAACATTCTTCTTTAAAGTAGGTTGTATGCAGAAATGCTTGTGTAATGAAAATATTTTTCTTTAGACGATTGTGCTCATCTTTGTAAATGTTAATCTCTCACTTGTAGAACAGTAATTAAAGCATATTTTGTAGGTACACTAATCGTGGCGGATGTTACTGTATATACAAAGATTAGACTAGGTTTTATTTAATCATGCCCCTTTAAACCCCTCCCACTGTTAGCACAATTTAACCACACCAGCCATTCAGTGCAGTGTGCATAACTGCCTCATTCCTCTCCTTTGGGTGTTCAAGGGTGTCCCAGGTCTTTCTCAATCCTAGCAACAAGCCTGAGCAAGACTATGCCTGTGTACTGTGTCTGAAAACTGGCTGACTTACATAAGGGATATTAATGGCTCGGTTTCTTTCAACCACGTCTTTCACCTCATCCAACGACTTGTATCCCCATCGACTTAAATGGAAGCCAAGAGTCCAATATGCTGGCATGTACGGCTTACCAATAAACTATTAAACAAAAAAAAAAAAAAGGTAAATGTAAATGTATGCTTTGATCTCTTCTTTTGTCTTTTAAAATAATAAAATGCATAGGACATTTTTTACAGATCAGTGATTTAGCATGAAAAGGCATTAATGTAGCTTGCTGGAGTGGGCTAAAACATTTATGGAAAAGAGGAAAGAAGCAAGAACATGGGTTGAATTATTGTAGTTGAAAGACTACTGCTTTTACAAGGAATATGTTAATAAATATTTATGAGAAATTCTTTTCTGCTTCTTTTATCCTAGAATCTGATGCAGTAACTTTAGTAAAGAGAACCTGTCACAAACTTTGACTAATCAAACTGAGCATATGGTATACAAATGCATAAGCAGAGGTCACCTTTTGTAAAACTGCTTGTCAAATCTCAACAGTTCCTTGAATATACCAGCTTGGCCCTATGCCTTCTTACTCCCAAGCCCTCCTTTTGGGGCACATTAAAGACCCACAAAAAGATGGAAAGGTAGAATTAAATGCTAGATTTTTAGGAAAAGTCAATATTTGCATATACCAGAAGCCTATATTTGATCAGATCTAATTATAATTGCAGTTTGACTAGAGCCTCATACATTCATTATATATATGCCACATATTGACACTGCATAGGCATAATCAGATCACTATTTCTTCACCAGGCTTGGTAAAGTTTGATTCATGAATGTCATCTGGTTGCATTTTATTTGCAATTTATTCTATTTTTTTCCAATATGACCATTTCTGACATTCAAAAAAACCCCGAAATAGAAATTATTTTTAATCTCACCAAAAAACTCTTACCTCTAGGTATTCCATAACAACTTCTTCTGGAGTGTTACCCACAAAAACATAAAAGTCAAGGATTCCTCCGATAGTCCTGTATGTCACTGCTGGAGCAGGCTGAATTATTACCTCTGTAATGATAAATAAAGAGGCCCATTACTAAACAGACATATTTTAAACATTTAGGAAATTGATTTATTCAACAATAAACCTGATGAAATGAGGCACATAAGCAACAGAGAGGATTCTCCAGACTCTAATGTTTACAGGTATCTATATAGCGCCTTTGATTTATGCAGCACTTTTACATATCTAACTTTCAAACCAGTCCTTGCCCTCAAGGAACTTCCAATCCAGGATCCTCATCTCAGATGCATACATACTAGGGCAGATTTAGACAGGAGCCAATTAACCAATCAGAATGTCTTTGGAGTGTAGTTGGAAACCAGAGCACAGGGAGAACATTTATTGCAATCACATACCTATTTATAAGGTCTGTCTTGAACATACATTACCATTTAGAAAAATAATAATGTATTGGGGTAGCATACTCCATTTATTACTTTGTTACTGTTCATATAGCACAGTTTGTGACTATATGGATGAGGTATATTAAAATGAGAGTTATTGCTGATATATACAGGGATAAGCATGCATTCTTATACAGATAAGAACTTGACAGCAAATCTTTTTAAAAGAGAAGCATGGGTTTCCTTTTTTTTGCTTACATCTATTCTATGTGAGCTGCTGATATCTAAAAAATCATTCTAGCCCTCTCAGAAGTGCCCCCATTCTGTTAAAATCAAGCTAAATACCTGTGGGAGGGTCTCCAGACTTTCATACAGCGTAATACCGACAATGGTCTGGCTCTGGAGTCTGGATACACCCACTTTCCTGTCATATTGCTTGATTGATGTGGGCTCTCTGCTCATTCCCAAGACTTCAGAGAGTGTAGCTGCTCCTCTCTCCTCCCTCCTCCCTGCTCTCTCTCCCCCCCCCCCCCTTCTGCCCCGCAGCATGTTTCAATGGTCAGAAGAGTCGGCACTTCAGTCAGTGACTAAGGTAGGAGAAGTCACTGATAGTTCTGTGTATGTAAATCTCCTCTACATATTACTATCCCACAAAAACAGAGTGAAAACAATATATTTGTAAAGCACAATACACGTATGGATGTGACAGCACACAGGCATTCCATGCATTACTGGTATAGTAAAATGAAATACAATCAGAGCTAACATTGTAAATGAATCATTTTATTGACTATCTGGATTTTTATATAAGACAATGAAACCTTCCATTCACATCTACTTGTATTTTCATACTGAAGCCCAACACTCCTCAGACATGGACAGAGTGTTGCTCCTTCATAATTGGTGTATTACCTAATACCCCTATAGCAATAATGTTCCCTTCATTGTAAATAGAGTATTACAGGATCACATGCTGTACAGAGCCATCACATGCTGTACAGTGATGGGGATGATGGGACTGTATAGGAGTACAGGGGATGGGGGATGATGGGACTGTATAGGAGTACAGGGGAAGGGGATGATGGGGTTGTATAGGAGTACAGGGCATGGGGATGATGGGACTGTATAGGAGTACATGGGATGGGGATGATGGGACTGTATATCAATGCATGGGGTGACTCTGTATGGCATGTGATGGCACTGTACGGCATGTGATGGCACTGTATGGCATGTGATGGCTCTGTACGGCATGTGATGGCTCTGTACGGCATGTGATGGCTCTGTACGGCACGTGATCCTGTAATACTCTATTTACAACGAAGGGAACATTATTGCTATAGGGGTACTAGGTAATACACCAATTATGGAGGACCAAAGCTCTGTCCATGTCTGAGGAGCTTTGGGCTTCAGTATGAAAATACAAGCACTGGGGATAATGGGATTGTATAGGAGTACAGGGGATGGGGGGATAGGGATGGAATCAGTGACAGAGGGATGATTTGCATGTACAATAAAGGAGACTCTAGGGACATATCAGGGGTCACTTTAGATGTGGGAGAGTTGTCATTATTCTCTCCTATGTACTGTACACAGGTATGTTCCATACACATAGCACTGTGTACATTTCAGAGAACAGACACAAGGCACGGGTCACTATGCTCCTCACCATGTCTCCTCTTCTGATATAACACAGTGCTAGGTGTAGAGAGATTACCTGTGTTCATTGAAGTTTTCAGTGACAACCCCCCCCTCCCCCCATTGGCTAGAGGAGACGCTGACATGAACTTTGAATGAATGAGTGAGGGGAGAGGGAGGGTGGGAATTCAGAGGACACAGAAACATCAAAGCCCAGGGGAGAGGAGAGCTTGCATATAACATCCAGGGAAAGGTGAGGAGACTTCACTGCTTGTATCACACTCTCTCTGCTTCTGGGTTTTAGCTGGGGACACGCTGCCATGGAAACAGAGGCATGTGAAGAACGTGCTCATTCTAGATAGCAGCCTGGGTGTGCACCTCTTCACCAAAACACACTCACATGTCCTCCAAAGGGAGGAATGAAGGAGAGGCTGGATTGTGGAGATGTTTTCACCCCCTGGAAACTTTTGAACTGAGAAAGAACTGTTAGAGGCTGATTCTGGTCACTTCAAAAGACTATTCTGCAAAAACTAAAGGGCTGAGGAAAGAAAGAAATTCAATGCAGGTATGAGGGTAGCATGTACTACCTATTTTTGCATTCCCATACTTCTCCTTTAATGTATGGTACTTTATAACAGGAGCAACATAAGGACTGTGTAAATCACAGACTAGCTTGCAAATAGCTGTAAACATGACAGTTGTGCAGGGCCTACACAAATAGGCTGTGACAATTGTATTCACTAATATAACAATGAGAAACAGGCTTACACTACACAATACTTTTTGGATGACAAGTCAGTAAGTACAAAATTATCCTTTTTAATTCTGTTTCCAGGATATACAATATGTCACACCAATAAAGTATCAAATAATGACTCCTGCATCATAGTGCTGGTGATGCTTGCACTGCCTGATAAATGATACATTATTTTATCATATTGTATGGCTTTGCACTAAAATACTACACTTTTGATGGGAAGTTTTACAATTTCATATAAGACTTTACAGTTATTGTATACACATCAACTTAAAGTGTAACTCTAGGCATAACCTTTTTTTCTGTTTTGGATGGTATGAGGAAGGGTTAGGCCTTCTATTTTTTTTTTTATATGCTGCTGTCTTCTTTTCCATTGGGGACGTTCACTACTCTGTTTGACTATTGTCACCGAGACAAAAAATCACTATAGATTTGTCCCCAGAACAAAGGTAAGGAGAATCTTCAAAAGGGGATACCTGTTCTGAGGACAACTGTCCTTAGGATAGGAAGTAAGGGGAAACTTCCCAAGTGGTACAGAACAGCAAAAATAGTGACAGGAATTTTGACCCATGGTTACTCTATCCAAAAAAAAAAAGTTTCTGCTATACATATACTTTATTTTTTGGTCTACTGTGCCGGGAAGGCTATTGTGACAAATCTATTATAAAGCTGTAAATTGCTTCAAACTCAGACACCAGAAGTTTGAAAACCTATGATAAACTCTGCATATCACTTTAAAAGTGGATTTTTAAGCCTCCACTCTCTTCAAAAAAGAATAAAAAAAAAATACATAAGGTTATGTAAACAGTGTCCCAGCGACAAAGTCTCAAAGGTTTTCTTTAGTTTTGAATGCAGTTCCTCACATTCATTCCATGTTCCTATAGGCTATACATTCAGCTCTGAATAGCAGTTTTTTTTATTTGGTTTTTTTTTATCAAACACCTATGCACTTGCAGTTTAACAATAAATCAATACAATTTTCTTTCTAGTGAAATAGGATAACTTGTGAATATATGTGTTCATGTAAATATTGTCATACTTAAGACAACTTGCTTTTTAATAACTATGGGTCGCCATACACATTACAATCCGACCATACAATAAACTTTAGATTTACTAAAACTGTAATATGAAGGCCTACTTAATAATGCAGTTTGTTTGTTAAGTTAATAATTTTGCTTCATTTGTATTTGTTATGTTAAAATGATACTTTTTCGGAATTTGTTTAGTATATTAGTTGTTTCGAATCGATTCATATTTTGGAACAACGCCTATATTCGTTTTAATGTGTTAATTCGTTATTTCGGGAGATTACTTATGCACTCTCTTTGGGTTGGATGGAGGTGGATTCATCAGAATCTAAATCATAACATAACGAATGGAGCAAAATTAATTTTATAGTCATTCATTCACATGTTGTGTGAGATTCTGATGGATACACCTCCATCTAACCCAAAATGGCTCTTTTACACTGACCAATTTTTGATCAAATTTTCAGTTAAAAAAAGCAGAAGAAAAATGAATGAAAAATGCATCCCTTTAAAATTTTATGGAACTCCTTAGACTAGTCCTTTGAGTTTCTGTTCCATTTTTAGGCTGCTTTCACATTGCTCCATTGCTAAAGCAAATATGTGTTTTTACTGCGTGCTGTGATGCATTGTTTTTTAATATGTTTTTGATGTATTTGCGTTGCGTTTTTTTCTTGCACATGTGGCTGAACAAAGCACTTCCCACAGGTGTGTGTTTTGCTGTGTTTTCCATGCATTTCAATAGAGAGGTGCAGTTTTTTTACCGCACCAAAAATGCAGCAAACAGGACTTTTAAAAATGCAACTGAAATGCAATGCAATCCCACCAAAAAAACTCTTACCAGTGTGAAGAGTTCCATAGGATTTAAAGGGATGCATTTTTAATGCATTTTTAATTCATTTTTCTTCCGCTTTTTTTAACCGCTTCAGCCCCGGAAGATTTTTCCCCCTTCCTGACCAGTGCATTTTTTGCGATTCGGCACTGCGTCATTTTAACTGACAATTGCGCGGTCGTGCGATGTGGCTCCCAAACAAAATTGACGTCCTTTTTTTCCCACAAATAGAGCTTTCTTTTGGTGGTATTTGATCGCCTCTGCGATTTTTATTTTTTGCGCTATAAACAATATAAGAGCGACAATTTTGAAAAAAAACGCATTGTTTTTTACATTTTGCTATAATAAATATCCCCCAAAAATATATAAAAAAACATTTTTTTTCCTCAGTTTAGGCTGATCGTATTCTTCTACATATTTTTGGTAAAAAAAAAAAAAAATCGCAATAAGCGTTGATTGATTGGTTTGTGCAAAAGTTATAGCGTTTACAAAATAGGGGATAGTTTTATAGCATTTTTATAAAATTTTTTTTTTTTACTAGAAATGGCGGCGATCAGCGATTTTTATTGTGACTGCGACATTATGGCGGACATGTCGGACATTTTTGACACATTTTTGGGACCATTGTCATTTATACAGCGATCAGTGCGATTACAAATGCATTGATTACTGTGTAAATGATACTGGCAGTGAAGGGGTTAACCACTAGGGGACGGGGAGGGGTTAAGTGTGTCCTAGGGGAGTGATTCTAACTGTCAGGGGGATGGGCTGGTGCGTGACGTCACTGATCTCTGCTCTCAATGACAGGGAGCAGGGATCGAGTGACACTTGTCACTAGGCAGAATGGGGAGATGCTGTTTACATCAGCATCTCCCCGTTCGTCCTCTTCGTGAGGCGATCGTGGGTATCCCCGCGGCGATCGAGTCCGCGGGACCCGCGACCCGACTCTCGGAGCTCCCGGCCAGCGTGCGCGTGTGCCGCCGGCGTTGCGCACGCAATGGCACGGCGGGGAATTCAAATGGACGTACAGGTACGCCCATTTGCTCAGCCGTGCCATTCTGCCAATGTACATCGGCGTGCGCCGGTCGGGAACCGGTTAAATTGAAAAACTGATCAGTGTGAAAGGACCCTTAAAAGTCTTGCTTGCTGCATTTTTGGTGCATGTTTAGTGTGGATGAAAAAACGCACCTCTCCATTGAAATGAATGGAAAGTGCATAATAAATAACGCATCAAAAACACAACGCACCTGTGGGAAGTATGTTCTCCAGTCACGTGTCCAGGGGGAAAAAAAACAACGGAGCAGTGTGAAAGCAGCCTAAGTAGGAATCATCTTGTTTCACTTTTATACCATACTGTATTATTGCAATGTGTTTCCATTTCATATGTAGTGCATTTTTTATAATAAAGAAAACTGTAAATGCAATGCAACTGAATTAATTTGGATCTTTTGTTATGTTGTTACAATATTTCAGATGCTTCAAAGATTAACAGGTCCAAATGAAATTAATGAATGTAGTTGTTTCGTTATAATAGGATTTTTTAAAGCAGCTTACCTGTAAAATCCTTTTCTTTCGAAGGACATCATGGGACACAGAGCCACAGTAATTACTGATGGGTTATATAGGTATCACTGGTGATTGGACACTGGCACACCCTATCAGGAAGTTCAACCCCCTATATAATCCCTCCCCCTTGCAGGGATACTTCAGTTTTGTAGCCAAGCAATATAGTGTATTAGAAGAGGGGCGGGACCTCTGTGTCCCGTGATGTCCTTCGAAAGAAAAGGATTTTACAGGTAAGCTGTTTTAAAAAATCCTATTTTCTTTCTCGAACATCACGGGACACAGAGCCACAGTAATTACTGATGGGATGTCCCAGAGCAATGCTACCTGAGGGGGGGGAACCACGACCAAGTAGGGTGCAATCAGACCTGAGGACCCTGTACCGCTGCCTGCAGCACACTACGCCCAAAGGCGATATCCTCATGCCTTCTCACATCCACCTGATAGAATCTGGTGAATGTATGAACTGAAGCCAGGTTGCGGCCTTGCAGATTTGAGCCATAGAGGCCCGGTAATGCACTGCCCAAGAAGCACCAATAGCCCTTGTGGAATGTGCCCTGATCTGAAACGGAGGAATCTTCTGTTTCAAACCGTAAGCTTGAATGATAAACTGTCGAATCCATTTAGAAATGGTAGCTTTTGACGCTGCCTGTCCTCTATTGGGACCCTCTGGCAGCACAAACAAAACATCCGTCTTGCGGATCTGAGTAGTTGCCCCTAGATAGGCCTTAACTGCTCTTACTACATCCAACGAATGTAGAGATCTCTCTTCCGGAGAACAGGGATCTGGAAAAAAGGAAGGTAGAACAATGTCTTGGTTTAAATGAAAATCAGAAACCACCTTCGGTAAAAAACTAGGATGAGGGCGTAGTACCACTCTATCCTTGTGTATAATCAAATAAGGCTCCTTACAGGAAAGAGCTGCTAATTCTGATACTCTTCTAGCAGAAGAGATGGCCACCAGAAAAATTAATTTCCTTGTCAACAAGACCAAAGGAATCTGACTTATTGGTTCAAAAGGCTGTTTCTGTAACACAGCCAGGACCAAATTCAAGTCCCAGGGGTTTAGGGGCGCTTTAACCGGAGGATTAAGACGCATCACCCCCTGCATAAAGTTTCGGACCAAAGAATGCGAAGCAAGTGGCCGCTGAAATAATACTGATAAAGCAGAGACCTGGCCCTTGATGGTACTCAAGGCCAGCTTCATCTCTAATCCCATCTGTAGAAAATCAAGGATTCTACCTATGACATATTTCCTGGGATGCCAACCTCTGGATTCACACCAGGTTATATAAGCCTTCCAGACTCTATGATAAATCATCCTGGAAGCTGGCTTCCTTGCATTAATCAAGGTAGATATGACAGGACCTGAGAGCCCACGACTCTTCAGAACGTGGGTCTCAATAGCCAAACCGTCAAATTTAGCATTTGTAAGGCAGGATGGAACACTGGACCTTGAGATAACAGGTCTGGGCGTACCGGTAGGGTCCACGGGGAACCCACCGTCATCCTTACTATTTCTGCATACCAAGTCCTTCTGGGCCAAGCGGGGGCCACCAGAAGTACCGACTTCCTTTCCTGCCTGATCCTGCGAAGGAGTCGTGGCAGTAGCAGAATAGGCGGGAATGCGTAAATCAGTGAGAACCGATGCCACGGAATCACCAACGCATCCGTCCCGCATGCAAGAGGATCTTTTGTCCTTGCCACAAATCTGTCTATCTTTTTGTTGAATCGGGATGCAAAGAGATCTACATCTGGAACCCCCATCTTTGGCATATGGCCCAAAAGACGTCGGGATGCAGAGACCATTCCCCTGGAAGTAACTGCTGGCGACTTAGATAGTCCGCCTGCCAATTCTCTATTCCCGGGCTGAAAACTGCCGATATGCATGGCACATGCATCTCTGCCCAGACTAAGATCTGGTTCACCTCTTTTTGAGCAGCTCGGCTCCGGGTGCCTCCCTGATGATTGACATAAGCCACTACTGTGGCATTGTCGGACTGGATCCTGACCGGACAACCCTGTAGCCTGATAGTCCAGGCTTTTAGAGCTAGATGTATTGCCCGGATCTCCAGAATGTTGATGGGTAAGGTCCTCTCTGTCTTGGACCATACCCCTTGGACCGCAGCCTGTTCCAGAACTGCTCCCCAACCTGACAGACTGGCATCTGTTGTTACCACCGTCCAGGTAACCGGTAGAAAGGATTTCCCCTTCTGCAGGTTTTCGGGTATGAGCCACCAATTGAGGCTCTGACGCACCGCATGCGACAGGTGCATCGGAAAGTCTAATGCCTGAACCTTCTTGTTCCAGGTCGACAGAATACTGTGTTGCAGCATTCTTGAGTGAAACTGAGCATAGGGAACTGCTTCGAATGAAGACACCATCTTCCCTAGTAGCCTCATACAAAGGCGGACTGAGGGACCTTTCTTGGTCCTTACTGTCAGAATCAGCTCTCTCAAAGCAGTGATCTTTGCCTGGGGTAGAAATATTTTCTCCTGGCTTGTATCTATAATCAGACCTAAATACTCCAGTCTTCTTACTGGTTTTAGGAAAGACTTTTCTAAGTTGAGGATCCAACCCAGGTGTTCTAGATACCTGACCGTGGTCCTCAAGTTTCCATTCAAAGAGGCTACCGACCGGTCTATCAAGAGCAGGTCGTCTAGGTATGCTATGACAGCTATACCCTGAGCCCTTAATCTGGCCAGAGGAGGAGCCAAGATCTTTGTGAACACTCGAGGTGCAGTGGCTATCCCGAAAGGCAGAGCCACAAACTGGAAATGGCGCCCTCCTACCTCGAAGCGCAGAAACTTCTGATGAGCAGGAAAAATGGGCACCTGCAGATATGCATCTCTGATGTCTATTGATGCCAGAAATTCTCCTCCCTGCAGGGTGGGAACTACTGTTCGAATTGATTCCATGCGGAAGGATTGAATCCTTAGGAATCGGTTCAGATCCCTTAAGTCCAAAATGGGCCTGACATCCCCATTTGGCTTTTGGACCGTAAAAAGGTTGGAATAGAAGCCCAATCCCTGGTCCTTTGCGGGAACTATCATAATGACCTCCTGCGACAAAAGTCGCTCTAACGCTAGAAGGAGCGACTGCTTCTTCTCTGGGTCTCTGGGAACATTTGATCTGAGGAACCGAGGAGAAGGGAATTCCTGAAACTCCAGCTTGTACCCTAAGGTTACCGTGGAGACTACCCATCTGTCCTGGAAGTCCTCGTGCCAGAGCTCTGAGAACTGTCGCAGTCTTCCCCCCACTTGAGTGAGCGGGGGCGCCCCCTCATGCAGAGGTCTTAGTGTTTTGCCTAGTAGGCTTCTTTCGCCAGGACTTCTTTTGTCCCTGGGGTTGACTCTTGTCTCTGGACCCCGATGGAGGCGGCCGTCGAGACTGCCTGGAGGCTGAAGCCCCCGGCGCTGGGGAAAGAGTCCGTTTGAAAGAGGGACGCTTACTCTTCTTCTTGACAGGTAAGAGAGTGCTTTTCCCACAAGAGATTCTCTTGATATAGTTATCCAAGTCCTCTCCAAACAACCTTGCACCACGAAATGGAAACCCAGCCAGTAACTTCTTACATGGTGCTTCGGCTGACCAATTTTTCAACCATAGGATTCTACGTATATGCACCAACCCCAGTGAAAGACGGGAGGTTTGCACTATAGAATCTCTAATGGCGTCAACCACAAAGCATAAGGCCGCTGGAAGGTTAGCAAACCCCTGGGCCTACTGTTCAGGTAATACTTTGATGACCTGCTTAACATGTTCTCTTAAGTATTGACAGACTCCAATCGCTGCTACTGCAGGTTGGGCCACTGATCCTGCTAAGGAGAAAACATCCTTCAATAGGGATTCCATCCTCTTATCTACAGGATCCCTGAGCATCTGAGCATTGTCTACAGGACAAGTCAGGCTTTTATTTACGGAGGAAATGGCGGCATCAATAGCCGGTATTCCCCACATTTTAATAAACTTTTCTTCCATCGGATAAAGTGTTGAAAACTTTCTCGGCGGAAAAAAAAGTTTGTCTGGGTGATCCCACTCAGAATAAATGAGCTTTTCAAGTAAAGTATGAACAGGAAAAGCATGTGCTGCTTGGAAAGGTTTCAGTGACCCCAAAGCAGAAGAGGATTCCTTAGCAGTTTCAGGTATGGGCAACTTAAATGTGGAGCGGACCAATCCAGTGAGGATCTGCACTAAGACTTTCTCCTCTTGGGAAGTCGCAGAGGGTCCCTCTCCACCTGATTCCCCCGAAGAGGAATCATCCGTCCCATCCCGATCCTCTGAAAGGGATTCATCTCCTTTATCCCAGAGCTCCTCTGTCTGAGGGTCTTGGGGAACAGAGGAAAGCCTAGTGCGTTTTCTTCCACTGAGTGAAGACGTAATCACGGCCATTAATCTTTCCTCTAGACCATTAATGGTTGAGGAAAAAACCTCTTGTGTAATATATACAGGGGCTGAAGTGCCAGAGGCAGGTGTAGCCCCTGACCCCGATGGCTCTCCCCGGCTAGCCGTCCCTGGCCCATCTTTAGGGGGGGAGGATGCTGCCGACAGGGGGCCCTCAGAACCTGAAAGAGATCCCCTAGTGTCTCTGGTTCCTGGGGTGCTTGAACCTCTTCTACCCATAGTGCAAAGCAACAAGGTGTGAGGTATACAAATGAACACTGCCCGCTGAGCGATGTAGTCTGGCTAAAAGCCTTGCTACCCAATGCTCAGTCTGGTGTTACTTCAGTAAATGCTGCCTAGGAGAATGCCTGTGTCCCACCTTACATGCGACCGTCAGCTCTGTGTCTCTCAGAAGGCTGAGTGCACCTGTACAGAGTGCCTTTAATAGCCTGCAGCTGGCCTGAGTGGGAGTCTAAGCACTCTGTGCTGACGTCCTGCCCCCTCCTCTACCGCCCCCCCCCCTCGAGTTTTGAAAAAAACGAGCGCTTCCCGCACTGCCGACTCTCCTGTCATGCTTCTGGAGAAAGGCTGGGGATGGGGGGGGGGAAGGAGGGAGGCTGGTAACAAGATCTGCCTGAATGGCTATCTTCAGAGATGGTGGCCATTAGGCCGCAGAGCCCGGGTGGTATAACCACTTTCTAGACCCCTGTGGCCCCTCTCTAGCCTGGGGGGGAACATTCAAACATGAGAAATCCCCCCTTCCACCTTACCTGTTTGCAGCCTGCTTGAGACGCTGGGACATAATCAGCGATTACAACACCTGAGACAGAGTCAGCATGTGCAGGTTTGTGCTCTTGGCAGCCCCCGGTGGTCACAATAGGCATAGCATGCATTTACCCTAAAGGAGAAAAGCCACTAGAACTCAAAAATTCTGTGGAATCTCCTCTTACCTTATCCAGCCGCAGGGTGCTGTTTACACAGACCCAATCTTCACCTCTCACGGTGGGCTCCGTTTGAAAAAACCGTCAGAGACTGGGGCCCCCATCAGTAGGGGGATCCAACAGTTCTGGGACCGTAAAGCACCTCGCCAGAAATTAGGAAGTTTAAAGCCATTTTCTGATCTGCGGGGTCCAGCTCTCTAAAAAGAGAAGCATTACGGGTAAAACCTCGTTTCTTCGGACACGAGGCCCGGGTACCATTCAATTCGGCCATGAAAAGACACTTTGAATGGATCCGGTTCGTCTGGCTTGCCCCAGTATAGGATCTTAGGATATTCCCTTTGGAGCTCAGCACAGGACATCTTTACACGTCCATCACCTAAGACACATTGGCGTAAAAACTGAGGTATCCCTGCAAGGGGGAGGGATTATATAGGGGGTTGAACTTCCTGATAGGGTGTGCCAGTGTCCAATCCCCAGTGATACCTATATAACCCATCAGTAATTACTGTGGCTCTGTGTCCCGTGATGTTCGAGAAAGAAAATTTATTTTGGATTAGTTGAAATTCATTACTATTGTGATTCATAGATTCTGAAACATCTGATAGCTAAACAAGTCACACATGTCAAATGCAAGCCCTTGTATGACATAGTTGTTGGTAGATCTAAAGGAGATTGTAGAATCAGACTGTAATGTGCGTGGTGAGCTTAAGCTGCTGTCATTGAAGCGAAATTCCAGTCTCTTTTTAGTCTTCCAATGTTTCCAATCCCCCCCTGGAATGTAATCTTTTGTAGGGGTTTCTGTGACAGACCTAGCCGGGAGAGAGACTTTTGGAGGGGACTGTATGCTAGCCTCTTGCCGAAAGATCGTGGGCCCTGGCATTTGGGGGAACGGTGCTCTTTGTTAGCTGTATGCCTGGGGACCCTTGAGGTGGTATTACTGTGGATTCGGGTCCTGGTCCCCCAGGACACACAGACTCTGGGGACCCTGGATTTGCCATATTGGAATAGTGACTGATTCATACCGTTGGGACTCCTACTGTTAAATGCTAATGTCATCAATTCCAGCTACCTGTCTGTTGTCTGCTAAAATGTGTATTGTAAATAAGTCTCTAGTATGGGATCTAAGAGTCATGAGATCCCATTGTTGTTTGTGTTTAATTAACTCTGCTATTGTGATAATGTTGATTGGATTTTCTGAACTACAAGACGGCCAGTCTGGCCTAAAGGTCATGTCTGAGTCATCTAGGCTGTCTAAAGGGATTAGTTAATTTAGCTCATGTTAATTAGGTTAATTAGGTTACAGCTGTATTGTTAGAGTAATATGAGTCGGAGGTATGCACCTCCACTTTTAGTGTATAAAAGAGCCTGTATATTGCAATAAAAGAGATTCCTGTTTGAACTTACATACAGCCTGCCTGGTGTTTGTTCTGAGCTATCACAACTGGGTTAGAACGGCACATAGCTGAAGTTCTAATCCCGGAGCATTGGATGACCGAACCATCAGACGTTGCAATCTGATTCAATAGCTGCAGAGGAGTGCGGAGAGTGGAACCGAGCGAGCAAGGGGCTTGTTACATTGGTTGGCAGCGGTGGGATTTGCTCTCCAGTTACTGGGACACTCCAAACCAGCCTGCAGGAGAGCCACGCTGAAAGACTTACTTGAGAGCCGTGGAGGGAATGGTGGGATCGTGCTTCCTTGCCGTGAACACATCCAAACCATCACCTGGATCCAAGGTCCAGATAGCAGGAGAGGAGAGGTACAGATACCAGCCATCATGGATGAGGAATTCAGAAGGAGGTTGCGAGAGATGCAGATACAGCACAGAGGACCAGTATCAGAGCAGGTCCTGCTAGGATGGTTTGATTCTATCCGCTGTGAACTCTGAAAGGAAGCGCTAGCCCGTGAGCAGCGACACCAGGGAAAAGTTCTCCCCTCCATCCATGTGATGTACTGGTTGCAGTATGAAGTGCGAATGCTGTTTTTGGGGAACAGCCGAACCAGGAGTGGACAGCCGAGTTAAGCAGGCTGATCTGGGCAGAAATGCGGTTGGATGAGAGCTACAGAGCCCTCCAGTGGTATGTAGCCCAAGTGTGCCCGTGGACAGCGGATGACAGCCCCATGGAAGGCTTTGACTATGATGGCCTGGGATTGTTGTACTGGAGGCTGTCCAGGGACCCTGACTTTGGGAGTGATCGGGAGTGGCGTTTGGAGGAAATAATGGAGCACAGAGAGCGAAGACTGAATGTCTCAGAAGTGCACTGGGCACAGGAAGATTTGGAGTTTCTGGCCGTTCAGGAATGGGAGCTGGAGATCGCCTACAGACAGCTGTTAGACTCTGCTCAGCAGCAGGGTGGTGCTCCCTTTGCCTGGGACTATCAGGAAATACCAGTTGACAACTTTGAAATCCTGGCTGAAGAGTTGACAATGTGGCAAAGTAACAGTGTGCTTTGCCAACCTGCCCCCGCAGCTATGGAGGTGGAGGTCTTATGGTGGATGCAGCAAGTGCTGACTGACCTTGATGAACCTGTTTCTGCATTGGATGATCTTGGATGGAGGAATGTGCCTGTCCAGCAGAATGCCAGAGAATCGGCAGTGGAAAATTTAAAGATTGCCGTCCCCAAACCTGAAGTGCTGACAACAGGGCAGAGCTCTGCTAACCTCTTCCCAGCACTGATAGCATCTTCTGGGTTCCACGGAGAAGAGATGGTGAACCTTTATCCCCAGACACCAGTTGCAGAGACAGGGGATTTGATAGACTTTTCTGCTGAGGAAGAACGACCTGGTGAGCCTCCAGCAGAAGAGGAGCTGTTATTAGGGCCAAACTTCACTGTGCTCTGCCCAGCACCAACAGAAGTATCTGTGAAGTTACAAGGAACTTCCCCAGCTGAAGCGCTGGCAACCGAACAGAGGGTCCAAGACCTCTGCCCCACACCTGTTGCAGTTTCGGGGGCTCAGGGTGAGAAGGTGGCAATCACTTCCCAGCAGCAGATACAGGGGGAAAAGGGAGAGGAGGTGTGTGTTGTCCCTCCCCAACAGTTAGCCGGAGCAGATGGTGTGGGGTTTCCAGCAGAAGGGTTGGCAACAGGGCCAAGTACTGATGGCCTCTGCCCTCAACTAACAGAGGATGGATTTCCTGTGAAGGTGGATTGGACTTCAGTCTCCACCTGTATACCCCAGGGATGCTGGGCAGTTGGCCCAGATCCCCAACAGCATGACGGAGTGAGCCCAGACACCCTGTCTTCTCTCCAGCGGCAGAAAGGACTCCAGGGAGAAGGGCCAGTCCAGGCCTCTCCCCAGCGGCAGATATGTTCTCTGAGAGAGGCAGAGGTTGGCTGGGTGAGTAATACTCTGTTTGGAACAATTTGTTTGGGGTACTGTGTTGGTACAGGCATTAGAGGACTGGAACTACTCACTAACTTCGGAGTCAACCCATCTGGGGTCTCCTCCTGTGTTAGTATCCTGCCGAAAGGGGAGAAATGTGACAGACCTAGCCGGGAAAGAGAATTTTGGAGGGGACTGTATGCTAGCCTCTTGCCGATCGATCGTGGGCCCTGGCATTTGGGGGAACGGTGCTCTTTGTGAGCTGTATGCCTGGGGACCCTTGAGGTGGTATTACTGTGGATTCGGGTCCTGGTCCCCCAGGACACACAGACTCTGGGGACCCTGGGTTTGCCATATTGGAATAGTGACTGATTCATACCGTTGGGACTCCTACTGTTAAATGCTAATGTCATCAATTCCAGCTACCTGTCTGTTGTCTGCTAAAATGTGTATTGTAAATAAGTCTCTAGTATGGGATCTAAGAGTCATGAGATCCCATTGTTGTTTGTGTTTAATTAACTCTGCTATTGTGATAATGTTGATTGGATTTTCTGAACTACAAGACGGCCAGTCTGGCCTAAAGGTCATGTCTGAGTCATCTAGGCTGTCTAAAGGGATTAGTTAATTAGCTCATGTTAATTAGGTTAATTAGGTTACAGCTGTATTGTTAGAGTAATATGAGTCGGAGGTATGCACCTCCACTTTTAGTGTATAAAAGAGCCTGTATATTGCAATAAAAGAGATTCCTGTTTGAACTTACATACAGCCTGCCTGGTGTTTGTTCTGAGCTACCACAACTGGGTTAGAACGGCACATAGCTGAAGTTCTAATCCCGGAGCATTGGATGACCGAACCATCAGACGTTGCAATCTGATTCAATAGCTGCAGAGGAGTGTCGGGAGAGTGGAACCGAGCGAGCAAGGGGCTCGTTACAGTTTCTAAATACCTTTTTAAGATATCTCCGGG
Source organism: Aquarana catesbeiana (assembly GCF_042186555.1). Taxonomy (NCBI): domain Eukaryota; kingdom Metazoa; phylum Chordata; class Amphibia; order Anura; family Ranidae; genus Aquarana; species Aquarana catesbeiana. The sequence goes on from NC_133327.1 coordinate 210,766,905, forward strand.
CGGCACTTCCTGTCCCAGCCGCCTAGGCGATGACGTCATTAGGCGATTCCCATTGACTCCTGTGATATCGGCATCATCTATATGAGGAGTCTATGGGAAGCCTAATGAAATCTCACAGTATTTGAATATGACATAAAACACGGCAATCAACTGTGCCACGCAATGTCATTATTGCACAGGCACAAGATGCTGGGATGCTGGGTAGCCAGCTACACCGAATCCTGGAAAAAGACACAAGTGGGCTTCAAATGCCCACATCATAGATGGCCACCTGCCTGCTTCCAAGATCATGTACATTTTTAATGATTTAAAACTAACCAGCATGAATACTGTTCTAACAGTATTCTAATTATAATGTACAAGTAATAACGATCACGGGGAAGCTTTTTTAGGAAAAAATGATTATGGGGACTGGAGCTCCACTTTAAGGGAATGGTTAGAGGAGTCTCAGGGATACATTTTGGGTTTTGTATATGTGTAATGATATATTTTATTGTTTTGTTTCTCTTCTCTGCACTTTTTGGAGAACTAGTGTGCACCAAGAAAAAAGGGGGCTCGTGGAATATTTTTGGCTCCCTCAACTAAGACATAATTGTATTAGTATGGTTATTATAATACTACAAATATCTCTTGTATCAATAATTTTTGAACAAAACAATATTGATACTATGCCAACATGCTGAATGTTTAATCAGATAAGTAGAGTTAAATTACCATCAAAGAAAAAAATGTAATACTTACCCATTGCATTGCTGTTCATTAGAAAGACTCCAAATGAGGAACCCTTTTCATCTTCCAAACACAGGAAAAATGTCTGTGCACCATACAAGTTATGTCCATCCTGCAGAATAACACAATGTTGATGATGGAATCATGCATTTTTACATACAGCTGCATGTTGTGTTATATAGATTAAGGTGTAGTTTATACAAGTAAACAGTTACTCCTAACATCCAAACAGACCCTAGTTTCAGAGGAGGTTAGAAAATAAATTCCAAGACCCGATTTGGGTCTAACAGCACACCATGAATTTGATTTCCTTTAGATTTACCTTCAACTATGTAGCGCAAGGGCCTGCCTGATTGCATACAAATTGAAAGTGTTTAGGTTTTACCTCATATTATATGGTTTTGGTAAATCTAAAGGAAAAAATCTAAAGAAAAATGTACAGTGTGTATCCAGCTTTAGATACTTCAACAGTAAAATATTCCTGCCGTAATTTTTGACTTGGTTTCTGTCTACCTGGGAGTTTTGGGGCATTCAAGCCGACCCTTGCATATCCCAGCACCACCTGTTGCATTCTCCAAAAAATAACCCTTTAAATACTCTGATGGCTAAAACAATTGTTAAAGTACAGGACACTACACTGACTAGATTTGTTGGTAAGCATTGTTACCGAACTGATAGCTTATTGTGATATAATCTAGCTTACAGGTGTCAAACTAGTGGCCCTCCAGTTGTTGCGGAACTACAAATCCCATGAGGCTTTCAAAGGCTGACAGTTACAAGCATGACTCCCACAGGCAGAAGCATGATGGGACTTGTAGTTCCGCAACAGCTGGAGGGCCAATTTGACACCCCTGTGCTCATACTACTATGTGATTATTGTGTCAGGAAATATGAATTTGCAAAGCGGATTCACCCATAGCACCAGAACAGTTAACACCTTCCATATTCTAATTTGAAATTAACCCCTTCGTGCCTAAGGGTAAAACAAATCGTAATGCCCAAGCCGAATTTTGCAACGTTGACATGTGTTAGTAAACCCATTACATTTTTTTTCTTTTTATTATTATTATTATACAATTTTTTTTCTCTTTCTGCAAGGACAGAGAAAGATACAATATATCTCCTTCGTCCATTCACAGAGACAGAAGACACGGGGTGGGCTTCACAGTGACTGATCACTGTGATAGCCAATCAAAGGCTATCATAGGGATCAGGCGATTCCAAATCGGACGTTCCGGGTCCATATTGTTAGAATGGGGCCCGAGGCTCTCGGTGAGACCCCAGTCTCTTTGCTGGGAGCGCGCCATGCAGTGTGCACAATAGAGATACACAAATATGCGGCCCCACGAAAAAAAGCACAGTCTAATGGGGCCACATATTTGTGTTACGTTGGCACCAAGTGGATGAAGTGTTACTAATGGCAAACCTTTTTTTTTTTCATTTTGAATAGAGTAAGGGAGGGTTATAAACCCTGGCATGGATTTTCTGACAATTGCATCCCTTTGGGGAGATTCCCCTTAATTTCCTGTCCTATAGCTAAAGGAAGTGAGAGAAAACCCCTCCAAAGTGAGGGAATATTTAGGTGTAACGGGGGTCACCAGAGCTAGTGTCCCCATTGGAAGATTTACCCTCTCTTACTATCCTGATGCCAATCCAAAATTTGAGATTTTCTTTTACTGTCACTTTGATAACTGTAAATGATAACTGTAAACAGGACAAATAGATAGGGCAAATCTACCTAATGGGGGCACATAGAGCAATAAAAACTGCCTTTTTGCTATATCTAAAACAAAACAAAAAAAATGCCTTTAGTGACATTTTAAGTTTAAATAGTTTGCCATTTTTTACTCTTCCTTGCATATTGTCCTTGCTCTGAGCACTTCTTACTTCTTAGTGAATAAACCTGAATTAATAGCAATTTCTTGATTGCTAACATACTGTCCAATGTATTTAAATTAGTGGTGCTTTTTTTTTTAACCAGTTCCCGACCAGCTGCCACAGTTGCACTGCGGCAGGTTAGCTCTCCTGTGTGAATCACCGTCATTGTACATCTGGCGTGTACATGGCGATCTGTGCATTCGCTAGCGGGGAGCCAATCAGCGAGTCCGCTGGCCACCCGCGATCACTCCACAGAGAGGCAGGATGAGGATTTCAAAATTGTTGCACTTTTTTTGTTTATAGCGCAAAAAATAAAAACCACAGAGGTGATCAAATACCTCCAAATGAAAGCTCTATTTGTGGGAAAAAAGGACATCAATTTTGTTTGGGTACAACGACGCACGACCGCGCAATTGTCAGTTAAAGTGACGCAGTGCCGTATCGCAAAAAGTGGCCTGGTCAGGAAGTGGGTAAATCCTTCCAGGGCTGAAGTGGTTAAAGCTATTGTTAGCATATTAGGAAGACCTAAGGTACCATTAAAAACAAAAAAAAAATACTTTTAGTTGTCTGCAATCATGTCCTCACAAAGCACAACATATTTACATTTACAACCTTCCAATGCTGCTGCCCTTATCTGCAACCCACTTCAGGCTGCCAAAAACTGGTTATATCTGTCTTGGTCTTGCCCACATTTTAGCAGCTTGTGGACACAGTGAGGTATACACATTGGGGCAACTAAGCTGTAAACACAGTATGCAAGGTATGCTATTTGAGTACATTGTTGGCAAATAATGGTGACTAACTCTGTAAAGACAGACCAGCTATGTCTGATCTGTTAATCTGTATTTGTTTTAATGAAAGTGCAGCTACTCTTTAAATAGGTTCAAGGGATCAATGTAAATTTGCACTTGGAGCTGTCACCTAAGAAAAAACACATTTTTGTTCTCAATTGATGTTACTCAAATACAGGAAGACAAATTTTAATTTCACAATTCAAATAATGGTTAATCCTATATTAGTTAAACCTCTACACACTACAATCTACTTAATTAAGCTTACAGAATTATTTCTCTTAACTCAGCATATTAATTACAATATGCACTAATTAGAAATATAGAATTCATCCTACAATAGTTTAACAAGCTTTAAGGTAGAGTAAGCCTTTCTTTGTTAAATAATTGCTTATTGAAAACAGCACATTTACGTACTTACTCAGGTACATTGCTTTGCCTATAATTACCGGCTGCAAGCTACTTACATGTGAAAGGGAGATACTGTAAACAATGTGTGTAATGAGCTTGTAATCATTAAATAAGAGATTATAATAACAAGCACTTACTCCATTGGGAAATGCGTCTCTGGTAAATATTGGCCATCTTCTCCAGTTGGTATCATGCTTGTATTGCCGGTGAACATGCTCCCCTAAGCCATAGATATTGCTGCTCGGCAGTTTTATGGACATTTGTAGGAACTGGTCAGCATAGAAAAGGGGTCCAATCGTGGTGTCAAAGCTGGTTTGAAAAAATATGTTAACTTTTAATCAAGTGATGTTAAGACTTCAAAAAAGGTCTACGTCAGTGGTCTTTTGCTTATGTTAGATGGGTTTTGCATTCCCATAAAAGTCGTTGGGAATGCAAAACCTGCTTGAAGAAGGTCAGATGCAGGTCAGAAAGAAGTAAATTGCTGGTTAATTACACCTGTCAATAAACTCTGATCCCCAAAGCATATTAAACTGAGTTAAACACAGGAATTAGGACAAAAGGAGTCTTAACCTGTAAGTATAATTTTAAACTTCCTGTAAGAAATATTATTATTGTTACTAGGATAATGAGTGTTAGTAAGGTTGATAATTTTGCTGAGTGCACAGTGTGCCACTTATATAAAATAATGGAACAACAGTTCCATGATGAATACTGCTGGGACAGATGTGAGCAGGTTACCCTTCTGTAATTTCACATTAGAGGTCTGCAGGATCAAATTGCAACTCTAAAGTGAATGAATAATTTTGAAAGGAGTCTTCTGTTTATTGAACAGGTGGCTATTGGGGTTGATGTGAAGGGTGGAGGGGTAAGTCAGGATAGTTAGGAAGATGGATTACTGTAGTTTGAGCACCCAAACAAATTGGCCAAGTTGGGTGAAGATGTGCAGGTGGCAAACTCAGAGGTGGCAGCTCTGGTAAAGGATAGAGGATACTTAAGAATCAATTTAACCACTTCAATACTGGGCACATTTACCCCTTTCCTGCTCAGGCCAATTTTCAGCTTTCAGTGTTGTCATACTTTAAATTACAATTGCGCAGTCATGCAACACTGTACCCATATTACATTTTTATCATTTTTTTTCCACACAAATAGAGCTATCTTTTGGTGGTGTTTAACCTCCCAGGTGGTAATCCTGAGTATGGCTCGGGGTTAAATTTCAGTACCATTAGCGGTAACCCCAAGCCACACTCGGGATTGCATTGCAGGATCCTGGTGCAGGTTACTTACCTTGTCCCCAGGATACTGCGATGTTCCCCCCACTGTGTCTGTGGGCTGTGTCCTCCGCCCGATGCCTCTGTGTGCCAGGCACTGTTCACTGCGAGCATCGCGATGCACGGGGCGGAGCCAGGCGGCAAATTCAAAAATGACAAAATTCACAATAAAACAGTACACTGTAATCTTACAGATTACATTACTGTATGAAATCATTTCACATCCCTTTTGTCCCTAGTGCTTTGCCCAGTGCCCTGCATGCAGTTTTATATTATATATAATCTTTTTTCTGCCTGGAAACTTGAGATTGTCCATGGCAACCAAAAAGTGTTCCTTTACATCAAAAGTGGTTTTAGACAAGCTAGAAAACAGCGATAGTAAATTAGAACACTGCAGAATTGAGCAATAGTGAATCGTGGGGAAATTAATTTTATTATAATTATTATATTATTATTTTTTATAATTATTTATAGTTAATTATATTATAATTTATGATCTTGTGTTTCAAACTTTATCATACCCGGAATGTCTACTAGCCTCTTGTTTGGACAGATTTAAGTGAGTTATTACTAAGAATTACAATCCTAAAATATAAAACGCCAAATTTTGATGCAAAACAATTGTACCGCTTTGAGATGCAAAAATCTGACATAATCATACCGCCAGGGTGGTTAATTACCACTGAGTTTTTTTCTTTTTTGTTAAAAGCGCGAAAAAAGAGCAAACATTTTTAAAAAAACATGCTTTTCTTCGTTTTTGCTAATAAATAACCTTTCTTCATGAATTTAGGCCAAAATGTATTCGGCTACATTTCTTTGGTGAGAATATCTCAAGTCAGTGTATATTATTTAGTCTGTAGAAAAGGTATAGAGTCCACAAACTATGGTATATACAGTCATGGCCAAAAATATTGGCACCCCTGCATTTCTATCAGATAATGCACCACTTCGCCCACAAAATTGTTACAATTACAATTATTTTTTTTTTTATTTGTATTGGTATGACAAAAAAAGTGGAAAAACAAAAAGCCATATCTGACACATTTCATGTAAAACTCCAAAAATGGACTGGACAAAATTATTGGCACCCTCAGTTTAATATTTGGCAGCACACCCTTGGAAAAAATAACTGAAATCAATCGCTTCCAGTAACCATCAATGAGTTTTACACCAACGCTACTGGAATTTTTGACCACTCTTCTTTCACCAACTGCTCCAGGTCTCTCAGATTGGAAGGGTTCCTTTTCCCAACTGCTGTTTTGATTTCTATCCACAGGTGTTCTATGGGATTTAGATCTGGCTCATTGTTGGCCAGTTCAGTACTCTCCAGCGCTTTGTCTTAAACCATTTCTGGGTGCTTTTTGATGTGTGCTTTGGGTCATTGCCCTACTGTAAAACCCGTGACCTCTGACTGACGAAGACCCAACTTTCTGACACTGGGCCCTATATTGCACCCCAGAATTCTTTGATAGTCTTCAGATTTATTAATGCCATGCACACAGTCAAGACATCCAGTGCCTGAAGCAGCAAAGCACCCCAAAACATCAGTGAACCTCCACCATGCTTGACTGTAAGGACTGAATTCTTTTCTTTAAAGGCATTTCTTTTTCTGAAAAGAGTAGAATGATGGGCTTTACCAAAAAGTTATAATTTTTTTTCATCTGTCCACAGCACATTTTCCCAAAATGATTTTGGCTTCCTCAAGTAAGTTTTGGCAAACTCTTTGATCAATTTTTCTCTTTTGTCCACATCCAGGGAGATTAGCTACAGTGCCATGGGCTGAAAACTTCTTGACAATGTTGCGCACAGTCGACACAGGAACATTAAGATCTCTGGAGATGGACTTGTAACCTTGAGATTGTCCATGCTTTTCCACAATTTTTGTTCTAAAATTCTCAGACAATTCTTTGCAGCTCTTTCTTTTCTCCAGCTTCGTGTGGCACACAAAGACACACAACAAAAAGGTTAAATCAGTTTTTCACCATTTTAACTGGTTGCCGGTGTGATTTCTATATTGTTAGCACCTGTTTAATTGATACAGGTGAGTTTAATAACAAATTACAGGAGCATCACAAACGTGGAATGCAATGATTTCTTACAATTTTGAGAAGGTGCCAATAATTGTGTCCAGTCCATTTTTGGAGTTTTGCGTATCAGATTGTATCAGATTTGGCTTTTTGTTTCTCCACTTTTGTGTCATACCAATACAAACAAATGAAATAAACATGAGAATGCCTAAACATTTGTAATTGCAACAATTTTCTGGGCGATATGGGACATTTTATGACACAAATTCGGGGGTGCCAATATTTTTTGCAATGATTGTATATTTGAAAATCGATCAATCCTAATGCACTGATGGCCTATTAAATTTCTTGAGACCCGAAAAAGGCACGACAGTATAAATATCCCTCAAATGACCTTTTTGGAATGTAAACAGTTGAATTATAAGAAGTCTTTCTTACATGACTCTGGCATCTGGTGTTTTTCTATGAACTTTGATTCCAAAGGGCTTTTCAACCAATTCAACATTATAATTTGGGTTTGGTTCCGCTGACCCAGTAAATTCTTTAACGTGTTCATGAGGAACTTCAAATCTTTTATTCTTGGGATCTATGATCTACAGAGGAAAAAAAAAAAGTCTTATGTGTTTGTTAATTTCAGGAACAGATTTTTATTTAAGATACGGATCTGTTTTTTCACTTCAGAATACAATTGTACAAAGGACGTACACACAAACATAAGGCAGGCATATCAACTCAATATAGATAAAATGGTTATCTTTTTTATGTAGAAATTAAAAGGGTAATTATTATATTATTCTTTTATTCTAAAAGAAAAGTCCCATGAGGTTAAAAAGTAAAGTTCAATTCTTTCTTTATCTACCCACAATACTGTCATAGACAAGGTGTTCTAGAGAATGAAAGAAAGGTTCAAGAACTGAACCTATATTTACTGATTAAAGTGGATCTAAACCCTAACTTAACGGCATTGTGTTTGCTAAAACACAGAGTATCAAGCAATTGCCATTCCCCCCTCCCCTTAAAGTACTATTTTCACCTTAAAGTGGATGTAAACCTGTTACTGAAATTTGACCTAGGCACATCTATCTGTAGTGTTTACTTATCTCTCTTCAAAGCCCTACGTCCCATGGCTTTCTCCTGCTCCATGCTTCTGTTATCAGCATGGTAACTTCTGACAAGTTCTTTGTCAATTGAGATAAAACCAGGCTAAATTTTGTGTCAGGGTGGGTGCATATAAATAGGTTAGCAGAGAGCTGGTCTATTCACACAACAGCTCTGTTTTGTTTCTTCCCTTTTCTGCCTACGTGGAGAGGGGGTGTCTGCCTTTTCTCCAATCAGCTGTCTCCCAGTGTATGGCAAGAATCCACACCCACAGGTGAATCAGGAAGAGAAAATTCTCACAGGACGTGCACTTTCTAAACAGTATATAAAGCTGAAGACTGCAGATATACATGTAAAACCTATGTAAGACGATTTGTTTCATCTTTATGTATCATCCGAGGCTGTTCACTTCACCTTCATGTGAGGGTTTACATCCACCTTAAACAATATTTGCAATTTAGTATTTCTCATCTCCCCAAGTCTTTTACATTCTCTGTCTGTCTGCACGCATCTTCTACAGCATTGGCTGAACATCTCTGATCTGCACCTTCATGCTGAAGAAGATGACAATGCAAATGGCAATGCAATGTGTGAGCATAACAGCTTGTAGGTTCAACCAGAGGCAATAGTAACAAGGTGGCATTCATACCTGTCCAGGTTTGATGCAGACTTTGCAAGTTCACCATTCGGCAAACTAAATAGGGTGTTCACCCAACAGTCAAGGCGAGACTCAAGCTACAGCAGGAAGTCCCTCATTTAAAGGTGGTAATACTATCACCAGTAAATGACAACTTCCTGCTGTGTAAGCATCTTTGGTTGCTAGGACGCCAGCAGCTATACTGTTATTATTTGTCATGGTGCACCATAACAAACAATGTCACTATCCATACGAGACTCTTATCCTAGAGAGAAAAGTGCACTTTAAGGGAGTTTCCCACAAAACAATAACAGGATGAAATCCACTAAAATCCAAACCAAACTCGTATCCTGCAGACTGGCTTGCCAGGAAATGGAAGGCCCCTCACTCCTAAATCAGTCTAGGCCAAATGCTCTGAAACTGAGTAAGGCATTTTTCCGAGGTGGGTGCTCCCCTTGGTAAAGCACCTTGTCCCTATATTAATGAGAACGTAGGCCTCTTACCCACATCCCTGGCTCTATCAATGTGGGGGTCAATGTGGGAGGGGCTTATCAGAATCTGGATGCCTCCTTTAAAACAAGAGGACCCCCAGGGTTCAAACCTCCAGCTTACGTGAATGAGTAAGGAGTACGTACTACCCCCATTACTTATTTAGAAAAAAATTAAGTACATTATAAACACCGCACCTTTGACAAAGTTCTGTACCCAAAGGAACCCTTCCCACCAATAATATTTCCCAGGCCCACAACTGAATGTAAATGAGTTTGTCAGGTGTGGATCATGTCCGTGGCTAAGAGTGTTTCTGTGCAGCAGTTGTGATTGATGTGGATCTACAACGCTGGAAAAGATAATTGAAGAAGGATTCACAACATGGAACTCTTTTAAAGTGGATGTAAACCTGAATTTTTTTTTTTTTTTTTTATATATCATACTGTAGAGTATAAGATTTTTTATCATTTGAGCCCAGTTTGCCACACAGAGTTAATCCATCTCTGAGCAATCCTCTTTTATTGTTCAGTGAGAAAAATCTTGACAAACTGAGAAAAACTTTGTCAAATCCTCCCCCTTGCTGTGAGTGACAGGTGATTTACATATCTCGTGCACCAGCCTAAGACACAGGCATTATTTTTTAATTCACTCCCACGCCTTTCTTCAGCAGCTCTGCAAGGATTGGCTGTTCCACACCTCAGCATGATTTGGTATGCTGAAGTCATGCGGTTACTTTCCTGTCTTTTCACTGGATGTTAGAGATCATAGCAGAAGTTCAGCAGAAGTTCAGTGTTAGAAATGCATATTGACAAGGGGAGTGTAGAGGTGGGCGGGGAGTCTACTGACATCATGACCCCACCCACCGAGCTCCAGACAACAGACCCACCCACAGAATATGCATTTTTTCGGGTCTCATAACAGACAGAGGGGAGACATTTGACAGGTAAAGATACATGCAGGAGGCATGTATATCCTTATAGATAACCCCTATGGCAGTAGTTTAGAAAGGATGACATTGGGTTTACATCCACTTTAATAAAGGACTTTTTCAAATGTGTAGTGCATTAATTTAATTTTTGTGACTAAGTAACCAGGGGTGAAACCTGATATGTAAGGGGGGGGAGGTAGAATATCTGGAAACAGATTGTGATAAGTCCCCCTCAGACCCGCAATTCCACTGCACCAGGGATATGGGAAGAAGGCCCTTGTGCTCATCAACGTGGGGACAAGGTGTTTTCTCAGGGGGTTTAGGCATCCCTGGCATGGTTTCCTCCCCATGCTCAGGGCATGAAGCCTAGTAGGGTTCATGACTTTTGGCATTTGGCCCTCCTTAAAATCTATACAACACTCAAGATAATTTTCTGGTATGTATTGTTAGGGTCAAAACCCACATTTTTTTTTTTCTAGAACAGGATCTAGGATAAGGGTCTGCTATAAACAAAGGGTATCCCTGACCACTTAATTTACAAACAGAATAAAGCATCTGTGAAATGTAATTTGGTGTCC